>NC_133324.1:323477235-323524042 GCF_042186555.1 Aquarana catesbeiana | reverse complement strand
AGTGATTTTTTTTTTGTGTGACTGCAACATTATGGCGGACACATCGGACACTTTTGGCGCTATTTTAGGACCATTCACATTTATACAGCGATTAGTGCAATTAAAAATGTATTGATTACTGTGTAGGGGTTAACACTAGGTGATGCTGCAGGGGTTAAGTGTGTCCTAGGGAGTGATTCTAACTGTGGGGGGGGCGTGGCTATGTGTGACACGACACTGATCACCGCTCCTGATTACAGGGAGCTGTGATCAGTGTCAGTGTCACTAGGCAGAACAGGGAAATGCTTGTTTACATCAGCATTTCCCCGTTCTTCCTCTCTGTGAGACGTTCGTGGGTATCCCCATGCGGCGGTTGGCAAGCGGTTAACTTATCTGTTCCCACCATTTCTAAGGCTGCTTTCACACTGATCAATTTTTCTTCCAGATTTGTGTTAAAAAAAAAAAAAAAAAGCAGAAGAAAAATGCATAACCATTTAATCCTATAGAACTCTTAGCTGAACTGAATGTATTCTCTCTTGAGAAGAGGAGATTAAGGGGGGGATATGATCAACATGTACAAATACATAAGGGGGTCCATATGGTGAACTTGGTGTTGAGTTATTCACTTTAGCCCACGTTCACATTGGGCTGATTTGGCATGCGATTTGACATGTCAAATCGCATGCCAAATCGGCAGCTATTGCTGGCAATGGCATCATCCGAATCGGTACGACGCCGACTTTGCGCCGCCACACCGATTCCCAAAAGTAGTTCCTGTACTACTTTTGGCAACTTCGGGGGCGATTTGAATAGACATTTGTGCATGAACCTGCACAGATGTCTGTCAAATCGCCCCTGAAGTCGTACTGCATTGCCGGTTTGAAATTTCTAATTTGATTTCAAACCCACATTAGTGTGAACCTAGGCTGAAGGTCATCACAGAGGACAAGGGGGCACTCTTTATGTCTGAAAGAAAAGAGATTTCATCTCCAAATACGGAAAGGCTTCTTCACAGTAAGAGCTGTGAAAATGTGGAATAGGCTCCCTCAAGAGGTGGTTCTGGCCAGCTCAGTTGATTGTTTTAAGAAATACCTGGATTCTTTCGTAGATATACATAATATAACTGGATACTAATATTTATAGGTAAAATTGATCCAGGGAATATTCAATTTGCCTCTTGGGGGATCAGGAAGGGATTTTTTTCCCCTGCTGGAGCAAATTGGATCATGCTTTATTGGGTTTTTTGTCTTCCTCTGGATCAACTGTGTGTATAGGATTGTGTATATACTGTATTATTTTTTCTTCTATTGGTTGAACTAGATGGACTTGTGTCTTTTTTCAACCAGACTAACTATGTAACTTGTCAGTTGCACTTCCATTGCTTTTTACAAAGTCCTGCTTGCTGGTGCGGTAAAAAGAAACACACCAAAAATGCACTTCCCCATTGAAATGAATGGAAACCGCATCAAAAACGCACATGCAGTTGTGTTTTGGTGCCTTTTTTGAATCACATGTCCTTTTTTCACAGGTGCAAAACACACTGGGAAAAAACGTGGTAAAAACGCATGAGTTTTTGAGTTTTTATCGCAGGTTTGCACCGGTTGAATCGCCTAAAAAATAAACAAAAATGGGAATATTGGCAAGGGGGATGTGCAATACACAAACATCACATTTGTAGATAGTACATTTGCAGCTACACAAGCTTGAATATTTTGAGTTTTAGGATAAAAAAGAACTGACCCACTGCTAAAGACTAATGGGTTATAATAGCCTGACCTATTTAGGTTTAGATTGTTACAATACTTGTATTTGATCTACTTAACTAATAAAGATGTATTTACTATAGAATGCACATGATACATGCAGAGGGGAATGTGATTCCTCAGGAAGTAATGATAAGATCCTTGTACATGCTCCTTAGTCCTTATCACATCTACTATTCAGGTGTCAGGTCACCTCCACAAAGGTGAATAGAAGACTGGATGTTAACTCACCCTTGCCACTTATTCCAGCCATACACACAGCTTTTGATTTGTAAATCGAATATTAAACGTTTGCATGGAAACTGAGAAAAAAAGAAGTATTTATAGTAGGTTGACTTGATTGGGTCGATACATTTTGTTACATAAAGCTGCCTAAAAGTGGTCTAAACTGTCTGAAAATTGTAATGCAGTCTCTATTTACTCTTTTCCTGCAGATCTACCAAAATTATATAGTAGAAGCCCTAGCTAAACAATCCAAGACAAATTTGTATCTGGTCGGACCTCAGACTACATAATTGTTGGTGGATCTAAAGCTGGCCATAGACAGTTCGAATGTCGGCTGGCTCAACAGGAACCGGCCAAGATTGCAACTATTTATGAGCAGGCTGAATGTACCCAAGTTGTCTATTAGGCCTCATGCACACTGGCCTTTTTTTGACGTTTTTACAGCAGCTGTTTTTGGCTGTAGACGTTTTTTTTTCCTACAGTCATTAAACTATCCATCATGTTGTCCTATGTGTTCATGCACACATAGGCTGTTATCGGCAGTTTTGGGCAGTGGCGTTTTTGAGCAGTAAAAAAACGCCCAAAACTAGTGGGTCCTGAGACACGTTTTTCAGCTGTAAAAACATTGATAAACGTCGATAAACGCTCAAAAATGTCGCTCACCAGCATTTTTTAACGTTTTTGATCCATTGAAAAAAAAAAAATTTTTTCTTCAAAAAAAAAAACCCGCTAAAACGCTAACGCGGAAAAACGCTAATAAAACGTTGAAGAAAGTTGAAAAACTCACTGCAAAGCTAGTGCCGTTTTTATAACGTTTGATGATTGATTCACCAAGATGATCTCATCACGTTCTCGCGATGATCAGCTGTGATTGGCCACAGCTGATCACGTGGTAAGAAGTCTCTGTTAGAGGCTTCTTATCATGATCGGAGATGCGGCGTGTCAGACTGACATACCGCACTCACGATCACCGCGCTGCGCACCCCTGCGTACACGCACCGGCATGTTATCCTGCTGGACGTCATTTGATGCCCAGTCAGGAAAACAGAACCACTTCCCGGCCGTCATTCTGTTATAGGCCGGACGGGAAGTGGTTAAAGCATGTTATACAGCACAGTGCTTGTGCTGTGTCATTTGGCTCCCTGTATACCCTAAAAAACATGGCTGATCCTGCCTAGCTATACCCTCCCCCCTGCAAACAGACCAGGATAATCATGGCTGCTGAGCCCCTGATACTGTGGCCTGTTTGCGTGATTCTGTCAGCTACAGCTCTCCTGTCTGCAGCTCTCCCTGTGTCTTTGTCCTTTGTCCCCCCCCCCCCTTCCCTTCCCTGTTTGTAAGAGAGCCCCCCCCACGCTCCTGCTTCTCTCTATCTGCTATAAAATGTTCTTACCTCCTCTGTACCATACTAACGTGTTCCTGTGCCTGTTTATTATAAAAATTAGCCAATCTGTACCTTGTATAAGCGTGGCTCCAGGCGCTCAGCTGATTGTCTGCGCTCTCTCTCTCTTCTCTCCCCCTCCTCCCCACTGACGTCAGCGGGATGGCTCAGCCCTGCCCACTGCAACTGTGAGCCGGAGAGAGAGGAGAGAGGAGGAATCAGCTGTGCGCCCAGAGCAGAGCTTATATCAATACAGATCGGTAGATTTTTTTTTTACAGAACACAGGCACAGGGACACATCTTAAGGTACAGAGGAGATAAGATCATTTCATAGAAGTGGGTTAACAAACACTTTAAAGGGGTAAAACTTTCCGGGGCTGAAGTGGTTAAAGAGACAAAACATGGGGAAATGTGCATGTATTGCAGAGATGTACGGCACATTTTTTTTTTTTTTTTTGTTCAGACACTTTAATTTGGCAGGATGAGGATGGAAAATTTGATTGTGCTGTGACCAAATGCTATATGTACAGTATACAGTCATGGGACATTTAAATTGGAAGGAAAGGCAATACAAATGATTCGAAGGAAAATAAAGAGAGGCAATAAAGTCATTCACCTTCTAAACGCTGCCTCCCCACTACCCTTCTACTTTGGTGCACATGCGTTTTTCCAAACTTTAACGCAACACAAATTTTGAAAACGAAACTATTGTGGACATTTCGGGTTGAACACTTGAGGCCCCCTATATTTGCTAAGTTGATCACCACTGGTCTAGAGTCATTGCTTGAAAAAATAGGATGTTTGTTTCAATTGTCACAAGTTAAAATAAGTGGAGGGCTTGTACTGTTATGTGGGCCCAGTGTAAATAATACTTTGATGTATCTTGCAATTAAACTTCTTAGTAATGAATGTATACATATATCCATGTTTACACATTGATTGACCTCTAAGACAACCTCACAAGGCAACCTAGGTAGGAGCCTAAGGTCCAGTGAGTCATTTGTTCATTTTTTTAACCACTGAGCTGCATGCAGGCAGCCCATAGAAAGTGAATGGGAGCGTATTAGCTGTATGGACTCACCAACACAGCCAAGTTTGACAAGTACACTTGGATGGGTACACAGCCTGTGCATCCAAGTCCATGCACTCATCCCTGCAAGCCTGTCAAACTCAGCTGCCCAGGTGAGTCCATACAGCCATTGTGCTCCCGTTCACTTTGTACTGCATGGGGTGCCTGCATGCAGCTCAGCGGTGAAAATAGTAAGCAAATGGTTCTGGCCTATGTGAATGAGCCCTAAAGGGATGGGAGGCCTATGCTAATACCTTCCTTAGGGTCATATTCTACCATCTTTGCTGCAAGGTATGGATCCTGTACCCTTTCATTTGGCATGGGAATTATCTGCACAATGCTGCAGCATTCAAAATGGTTAATAAGCAAAAATAGATTTGGCAGCCAAGTTTTATTTGTCAGCTATTGTAAATTTTGAGTCAGTATCTTACAGATTGCCAGTACCTGTATGCACTGCTGCAGCCATGGTGCAATGTCACAGTGTCATGCTGGTAAGAACTTACTCATCGTGTACTTTTCCTTAGAGGTTTCCTTTTTTCGATCAATGATACTTACCAAGTCAAAAGGCCTTGTTTCACTAAAATGGCTTAGAATAAGGGGCATATTTTTAAAGCAGTGAATGTGACTTTCACCAAACATTCACTCTTGGTGAATCAATCACTGCTATTTAAAACACATGCACCAGGAAGATTGCCCTCAAATGACTGGTGAATTTTAGATTTCTTGCTTTATGAATATGCCCCAAATTCTTTCATAAATTAAATTCCAAACTGGTGATGGGCATTTATATCAGTAGGAGGCTATAAGAGTTGGATGTTTATTAAATTTGTTTTTGTACATTATATCAACTCTAGTGAACAATATTTTATTTTTGTTCATGTATAGTTGTTGGAATTTTTTTTGTAAGTTGTGTGGATCATTTAAATAACTTATTTCTTTTTTTCTTTCCAGGTACTGTTCGCCCAGTACGGCGCAGTTTCTTTGAGCCATCATCTGCTCCCGGCAAGGGTATAGTATGGGAATGGGAAAATGATGCAGGATCCTGGACTCCTTATGATACAGAAATCTGCATTGCCATCCAGAATGCTTATGAGAAACAGCACCCTTGGCTGGATCTTACGACTCTTGGCTTCTGTTACTTAGTGCATTTCCAAAGCATGTGTCAAGTCAACCGTCAGACTCATCGGAAGCGGCGGTTGAGAAGACGCATGGATTTGGCATACCCTCTTACAATGGGATCCATACCCAAATCTCAGTCATGGCCAGTTGGGTCTGGCTCTGGGTTACCTTGCTCCTGTCCACAGTGTCTGTTAGTAAATAGTACTAGAGCTGCCTCTAATGCTATCCTAGCCTCCCAGAAGATTAAGGTTACCTCTGGACCCCCACCCAACTTGCCACCTCCACCTCCTCCTCCAGTACACCCCCCTGGCATAAGGCAAAGTAATACATACAGTGGTGGAGGTGCCGGATGGGGCAGAACAGGGGAAGGTGGCCGTCCTGCAGGAGGAATGCGAAATGGCTCTGGATTTTCTCGAAGTCAGAGTGTACCCGGATCAGCCCCATACCCAGGACAGAACAACCTGAACAGACCAGGAGTTCAAAGAACAAGTGGGACAAATAGTAGAGCTTCAATTCCTCCAGGGTGAGTCAAATCAATAGACATGTTTTTATTAGTGAAAACCCTGCTAATGTAAAACTAATCTTTGGTTTGTAGACTTGAATATTTTGTTTTTCAGTTTTACATTAAAGAAGAAGTCTAAAATTTGCCATGAACATTCCATTAGTTGGCTTCAATAGAGCAAAAAATGTAACAAATTATGCAGAAAAATCATACATTGTTACTGTTAGATCTAAAATATGGGATAAGATCAATATTGGGGCACAAGCAGCCTTGACAGCCTTCTTCCAGATGCATCTTGGGAGAATGCTCCAGTCTTCCTTCTCTCTAGCTTCAAAAGGATCAATATTTCATAAAACACACATTCCCTGATCGATCCTTGAGTCAATTTTTTTTTTTAATTTATACCAGCAACCATTGCCACCAGGACTCAAGTGAGGGAAAATCCCAAATTTTAAGCCGTTACCACAACAGCAATGGAGGGGAAATCTTCCCCTCCATTATTACCTGTCTAGGAGGGCATTTCCCTCACTTCCTGTTGCAGTTATAATACAGAAAGGGAAGCCCAATATTCCCACATAGGAAAAAAAAACCTGATGGGTTTTAACCATTGTCCACTGCCCCACCCCATTTTTTAAATTGTCTTTAAATGTAGTAATTCATGTCAGGAACATGCCTATTCACATTTGACCATTTGGATGCAGTAAAACTCTTGAATACTAATGCATGAAAATGCATGTCATGTAGAAATCCTTTTCCTCACTATATGGTTGGTTCATTTCCATGCACTGCAGTTTAGTATGAGAGACAAAGAGAAACTCTAGGAGCCCAATCAAACCTACACATATGCTCACCACTTGCTGGCACAGGAAACAGTGTAAATCCAGCCTTAAGCGATTTGATTTCCTTTAACCACAGGTTGACCATAGTATATCCAGCTTCCTGAAAGGGGTCGGGCACATGAATAAGGAGGGCGGCGGAGGTGACACTGCCACACATTTATGGCAAGTAATCCTTGGGAGATTGGGGAACTTTGGGTTCTTATGAAAATTTGCTAAAGCGCTGGTCAATCTCCAAGGAAACACAACAGACAGTTGTATCTTGTGCATCTTCTGCCCTCCATCATCCTTGCACCCTTTATACTCCATCCATGAAACATTAAGCTGGCTACATATTATGCAATTTTTTTGTTCAATTTCTTTTAGATTTAGCTTCACCTATGTAGTGGCAGGGCCTGCCTGATTGCATACAATTTTTGAAAGTGTTTAGGTTTGACCTTATATTATATGGTTTTAGTAAATCTAAAGGAAAGTTGTTCAAGAACAAAACACTTTTAATGGTATATTTAACACAGCAAAAGAGGCCAAAAAAGATAAGTTAATTGTTAGGGTTTGCATACACTTTAAGAAATTAGGAGTTGCAAGACTGAAGGCCAAAGAGGACATTTCCCTAGTAGACTTGCAAATAATTAATCCCATTTCTGTTGGAAGATTCTGTAGAAAAAGGGGTCACCTACATTAGAATGAAAAATTAATCACTTGTATACACTGGGAAACAAATCACAAAATAAAGAAAGGCAGTTGGTCGAGATGATAAACATCCAAGGGTATTGCAAGGCAAAGGAGGACATTTCTGAATAGTGGTGCAAAGTGACAGGTAAAGGTCCTGTAATGGGACGCATTGTAACGAATGACTGCAAACACATATTACTTTTTTGGCTAATATTTGGAGAAAAATATCAAGCATTGTTGAGAATGACGGCTTGTTCCTGAAGTCCCTGTTGTCCTTGTTAGTCAGGTCTGTAGGTTTGCCTTGCTCATCATAATAAAAAGACTGCACTGTAGGGAAGATGTCAAATGAAAAATGAGAGGCAGTCGCAGACTATAGAACTATGAGCAAGAATACTCAAGATCCTAAAAATACTCGAGATCCTAAATTAGTTGCTTGACTTACCAACTGTGAGCTCCCTTTATATTCTTTACAGAATTAAAGCATTTATAAAGGCAAGTTTTTTTTCTTTTATTAATAATCATGTAAGGGCTTATTTACACTTGCTTTGGCTTCAACACACATTAATGGCTAGTTTACACTTGCTTCAAAACAAGGCTTCGGACAGGATTTGTTAAAGCTCTCTGAACGATAGTCAAAGCTCCTGTCACTAAATAAAATGTTTAGCTTACAGTCCTGTTTACACCTTGCTTTTGTTTTGCTTCGGCTTTGATTAAAAAATTATACCCCATGTAGCTTTTGTGGTGCTACAAAGTGTCTTCAAAGCCTCCATAGAAGTCTATGGCAAAGCTCGCTTGAAGCCCCACCGGAGCCTCATTGAGACTTCACAGAAGCCCCACCAAAGCCTCATCGAAGCACCAAGCAAAAGAAAGCTGGAAACAGGACTGTGAGCTAATAATTTTATTTAGTGACAGGGGCTTTGACTGGCATTCAGAGAGCTTTAACAAAGCGTGTCCGAAAGCAATGTTTTGAAGAAAGTGTAAACTAGCTCTTATACTCACCTGCTCTGTGCAACAGAGCCACCCTGAACATCCTCTTCTGGGGCCCTCCGCCAGCGATCTTAGCCCCTCCTCTTCTGTGTCTGCCCCTATAGCAAGGGCTTGCTATTGAGTCAGACATGAGGGCTTGATCCCAAGCCAGGTTTGCCCCCCCCCCCCGCTCTCTGCTTACAGGATTTGACTGACAGCAGCAGGAGCCAATGGCTCCCACTGCTCTCAGCCAAGCTTGTGAGAGTGGGTAGAGAGGAGAGAAGTCTAGCAGACAGGCATTAGAGAGGCCTATTGAAGGAGCAGTGGCTCCGAGCGCGTAGCCTTCTCTATACCTCTCTGCAAGCCCTCCTCCCTGGATGATCCCTCCCCTGGATACTGAACCCGGAAGCGGACGGGCGACCTGTGACGTCACGTGCGCTCCACGTGCGCTCCACACCGGCCCCTAGTCTCTTCCTGATGGCCACAGAAGGAGCTCCCAGCTGGTAATCCACCTTCTGCAGCCCAGCATCCCTGCAGTGTCACCACCACAGGATCAGAGGGAACACCGAGGACCTCATACCTATACAGATGAGCTTTTTTTTATATGTTTTTATCCTGTAAGTGAGTTTTTACCTGGTGTTATTAAATATCAGTTGTTAATACTACACTCAGGTGGCGCTTCCTTCTCTACCCCTCTCTTATCCATCACAGAGCCAGCTCTCTGAGGATAGCAGCCGCCTTGCTAGCCAGCCTATTTTAACCATTGCATTATCGGTTACCACTTGACCCTTGAACTTCCAGCCTGTCCCCTATGGACTAAGCTGCTCTGCCCTTTATATCTCCTGTCATATATGGACTTGTGTGTTTGCGCTTACAGTTATTAATACTCCTTTTAGCAGACAGGCATGGTGCTGGATCGATACAGGACTCAGGTAAAAATTTGGGGAGGGGGGGCGCGTTGAGGGTACAGCAAGTGGCAAAATGTTTTTTACCTTAATGCAGGGAATGCATTAAGGCGCAAAAAAAAAAAAAAGCACTTTTTACCTTCAGAACCACTTTAAACTGGTGTTTTTGCCTTTGTACATGGTTTTACTGTTATTTGCTGTGTGAAACTCTTGTGTGTTTATAAGGATTACATCATTGAAATATCACCTTTTTTTTTTATAACATAATAGCACTAGCTAAACCTAAATTCTGAGATATGATATTTTTAGGAACTCTAGTTAAAACTTTATACCAGGCTACTGAGGCTACTTCCCCTTTCTACAATACTACTTTAGATAAATGCACCATCTATAAACCAATATAAGTAAGTGTAATCAATCTGTTTAATTTTTAAGCAGCTGCCTGGTGCTCCTGCACTTTAAAAAAATTAAACTTTGATTTTACTCACACAAAATATTGGGAAAAAGAAAATCTTTAGCCCCAGTTCACATTGGTGCGACTTGTCATGCAAATTGACAGTTCCGAATCACATGACAAGTGGCACCCCATTGCCGTTTCTATCGCAGCAACCCATGTCGCAGCAATTATGAAAAAGGTTCATGCGCTACTTTTTTTCCGCTTTCAATGCGACTTGCATAGACTTCTGTTAAATGAAGCTGCAATTAAATCGGCAGTGCAAATCGCACTGATCTGCGGCTTTAAAATTGCACTCAAGTAGCGCGTTTTCAAAGCCACACCACTGTAAACCAGGGCTTAGTTCTTAACTGAAGCCCTATACAAAGGATCTCTAGTCTTGTAACCTCATTTAACCCACATTTTAAGTCAACTGAAGTCTGCTTTGGGATTTAGCACATCATGTTCACACTTTTCTCCTTCCTACAAAAAACAAAAAACAAAAAAAAAAACCAATTCACGTTAATGAAAGCATTGCCATCACTGCTGTGCCTGCAGTGTCTGCTCTCTCTTTATGAGCATAGTAAAATGATAAATCTCCATAGTTTTGTTAAAGGTAAACTCCGGGGGGAAAAAAAAGGGGGCTTATTCCTCAACACTGCTATTGTTAAAGAGAAACTTTACCACTTGGGTTGTCCTGCTGTAACCCACTGAAAGCCGCCACATGCCAGGTTCTGCGTAGACAACTCCTTTGTGACATCATAAGGGGGCTAACTGTCTCTTTCTAGTCCTAGCAGCTGGCCTCCAAATGACACTATGGCAGAATGGGTTCAACACAGCCTGCTAGGATGCATGTCATGACTATCCCAGAAGACTTCAGGTGGTGGGGGAAGTAGCATTTTTCTTCCTTTTTTTTCTTGCAAATTGCAGAAAGGAGGGGAGGAGTATGAACAACTAATGTTTAAAACGTGAGGGAAGATCTGCTTTAAATGCATGTCTCATCTAGGGAGAACAGAGAATGTAAGTATATTTACCTTATTGCATACTCTCCTAGCAGCCGAATTGTGGAATGTGGATGGGACCTTGGCATCCTCACTTAATTTTTTCATTTTATTTTTGCTTTAAACATAACCAGCCCTTGGGCAAATGATTTTACTAAGTACACAATGCAAACTAGTCTCTATACAGTATCCCTCCCAATACAAAACAAAATACAAGACAAAACTTAGGAATTAATAATGAGAGTTCACTCTCAGTGTATGTTACATACTCCAGACTGCCATATTCTGTAACCTGTGCAGTATGTTACATACCTCTCACTCTTCCACTCTGAATGCTGTGCTGTACATCATATTTTCCATACTGGTAATCATCATAGTGTTTGGTCAGGAAAAAGATAGACTAGTAAAAAAAAAAAAACCTGATGTTATTTGAGCTTTTAAATGTATCTTATATTTGTACTTGTACTGCTATATTCTTATACTAAGGTTTTGGATATTTTCTTTCTTTAAAAAGTCAGAGGATTTATTTTTAATAGCTGTGCACCTTGGGGCAACACTGGATGTTCTCAACGTGGGGCAACATGTTATTCATACAGTGAAAGCAAAGTCAAATGATCCTTTGCAGGTTGAACTCAACATACCATAGGCAGAAATTTAACAGCCTTGTACATTTTCTCTAAGAAATGATGAATGTGAATTGGGCCTAATCCATGATCAAGTGACAACAGTAATGTATAAGACATAATTGAAAGCAAACTTAAAGTGATATTGAAGTTGATAAATGGACAGTGTTGAGTAATAGCAGATACTTTCAGGTACCTAAATGGCAGTTTATGAATCCTATTAAGTGCCCTTGATGCTGTAGAGCTGGTGGTGCTTTTGTGGCGGAGAGCATGACACCATCCCCTTCTTCAGACTGTACTTCATTATTGGTCCATCACTGTGTTGGGCATTCTCACTGGTCAACAGTGGGGTGCAATATTATTGGTCAATCACTGTACTGTGCAGCTTCGCTGGCCAATAACGTGGTGCAATAAGGAGGTTGGGTGGGTTCAGGCTCATGATTATAGAATCTGCCTGAAATTTGCATATAAGATCATCCTGGAATTTCAGAGTTCCAGGGTACACCTTAGGAAAATGAAATTGTTATTCAGGCATATAGAAGCGCCTCAAATAACATACTTGTGGTACTTTAGCTCATTTTATTCTAGTACTCCAATCAAAAGGGCAAGGACGATGTCTGGAGTTTTTGACATTGTATATAAAAGTTAGATATATTAAAAACTATCCTTCAGGAATAAATGACTTCATACACATTAGTGTTTTGCTGAAACAGATTTGACCTTCTGTTAGATTGGTTTTACACCTGTAGAATTTCATTTGATTAATCAGAAGAGAAAGTATAAAAATTGCTTGCCTGAACATTTAAATGTGCTTTCATTTGAGTACTACATTAATGTTTCAATTTTAATGGAACAAATTTTTTTACTTACACATTAACTTTGACAAGTGCATGCAAAAAAGACTAGTTACAGTTTTTCTCAGCCAGATTTGCTTGTTCCCATTAGACTCCACAAAAATTTTCCATCCTTGCCCTTCATTTTTTTTTTTTTGCTCTGGTCGAAATTGATTGTTGAATTGCCACCTTTAACTCTTAAGCCATGGATCAAAATTTGGCAGTTCGGCAAGGACCAGCTGAATTTCGATCCATGTATGTATGCGCTGGCTGGTTGTACACAAGTCCATTGATAAACAGCCAGCCTATCGGGTTTTTCCCAAATGATCAGTGCCGCTGGCTATAGCCAGTAACACTGATCATTGTATTCTGATGGCCACAAAACCACAAATCACTTTCTATATCTCTGTAGGAATGTGCTAATGTGAGCTCTGCACGTGGGTTGCTGGGCTTCACACATACTGAGGGGTTCCTCTTGATTTTATAATATATTTAATAATAAGTAAAACTAACAAGTGTGTAGGTCGGGGATGTTTACATTTTGAAAGGGGGGGTTTAGGATAACTTCCATTCTTTGCTTGAAAAGTTGTTAGATCAGTCAGAGAAGGACTTTGTGGGGTTAGTTTACTAAAACTAAAGCATACAAATTCCGGTGCAGCTCTGCAAAGAAACCAATCAGCTTCCAGGTTTTTTTTTTTTTTGTCAAAGCTTAATTGAACAAGCTGAAGTTAGAAGCTGATTGGCTACTATACACAGCGCCACCAGATTGCCCAGTTTTATTAAATCAACTCCTGTGTCTCTCATCTGTATGGACTGGAGGCAGAAGGGACCCCCCTAATGCCTTGAAAAAGAATATCAGTGACTGCCTGTGTTCTGTCACATAAGATCCCTTATAATTAAAATAATTAAATTAAAATATAAATAAAAATGTATTTAAAATGGTAACATAAATGCCTTTTAAGTGACACTTTAGGTATTTCTATGCATGCCAGAGGAGAATTATCTTAGAACCAAAATTTAGGCTGAACTGTGATGAGCTATTATGATTTTTTAATGTGTCATCTATTTACAATTTTGGGTATCACAGATTTTCACTATATCACAACCACATGCAGTTGTGTGTCTAGATATATTAGGTGCTTGAAAGTCTGGTCTTTAATGTGTTTTTTTTTTTACTGGAAATATAGATTTCATAAATGTTTTCAGCAAGGAATGCCCCAGATACATGCTAGCGTGTACATTTACTGCATGTATAAAATACATTGAGTGAATCCGCTATGCACAGCTGCTCCAGATTCTGTCTGCTCCAGTTTTAGTAAATTCACCTCCCTGTACATATCTTTATCAGGATATGGCGGTCTAGAAATGTATTCTGCTGCAAGAACTCAGCGACGCTCTCTCTCTCGCTATCACTCAGCTGCCAGGGCCATGTTCAGCGTTTGCTGCTAGTTGCCACAGTAGCAGAGCTCAGGTGCTTTACATAGCAACAGAATCCACACCAACACCCCAGGCTCTAGGTTCCTCCTATTGTCACAAAGCACAATGTAACCTATATACGGAAGGCTGTACAGCAGAGCAGGTTGGGGCACTGCCTCGAGCAAATGAAAGCTCCTGAGGAAATTACATTGCTGGCCTATACCTAGATTCATATTACACATATGTATCACTGCCTCTCCTTCATATAACGACACGGGGGGTTTCCTGTGATCTGTCAGCAAATGTTGCATCATTAAAATGTTCCAAGACTGCAGTGCTAAAGCATCCTCACTTATGAAAGCATTTGCTCTAAGACCTTTTAATCTTTTAGTCTAATATTTCAGTGAAATGCAGTCTCAAGACAGTTTTTTTATCCAATATTACTAAAGTAATGTGTAATTTATTTTCTAGTTTTAACCCTGGGCTGCAGTTTGATAGATGAGGAAAGTACACCTCATCAATTTTTTCATGGGCCAATGAGGGTTCCAATTTGTTTACAATGTAGTCCCATCAGGTGCCGATAGTTTGACCCTGTGCACAGAAGTGGTCTAGCATGTTTTGAATGCCAAAGAGGCTGTTATGTCCAGTATGATTAAAGATGCATATAATTTTCATTCCATAGCAGATCACGATTGTTTTCTTGTATTGTGCATGTAGTCCTGCAAAATTCAAATAAATCATATTTAGAACACACTAAAAAGAGGCATTGCTAGGACTGTGAAAGACCTGGGTAACCCCTGAACATGGTAATGCTCTGTTTTAAACCAGTGCACAGGACCATATATCTAGTTGACTTGATTTAAAGCAGAAATCCCAGACAAAAATAAAATAAAAATGAATAGCCACTAACCTGTACACTGTGCTGCAGTCTCACTCTTTCCATGCTAAATTACTTGTTCCATCCCATGCATCACTGTCCTGTCCTTGGCCTCCTGTCAGCCTTCTTCCCAACACCCCTCCCCATGTGGACCCAATGTAAACAGCATAATTACGCTTAAACCTAGTACACAGCGACATCAGCCATTAAAAACCGGCCAACATTCGGCCAGTGTGTATGGCAGTTGGTTCGAGAGAAGCCAGCCATTTCGCCAGCTTCTGTCTGATAAGCATTCTGGAAAACAAGCACCCAACTGGCTCCCAATCAGCACTCTCGGCCCCCTGTCAGATCCGAACGCAATATTCCCCATGCACACATTCAAGAAACCGACTGTTCAGTAATGCTAGGTCCTGTAATGACCATAGGCTGGAAACCATGAATGATCAAAGTGAAGAAAATGTCATCAGCACACCAAGGATTCCTTGAAAGGGTCCGAAGCTTTATTTCTGTGGTCACATGATAAACATACATGCATGTTTATCATATGACCACGGAAATAAAGCTTTGGACCCTTTTGAGGAATCCTTGGTGTGCTGAAGACATTTTTTTCACTTCGCCCCTCTGTCAGAACACAAAAGAACAGCACGGGAGATTGCTGAACTAACGTTGGATTGTTAGTGGTGTGTGCCAAGCTTAAGTGTGTTCTACTGGTGTTTCTCCTATTGCTGTACATTACGCCAGGCATGCAGGCTGGTATCCCTATTGCAAGTGGGCAGCAAATAGTCCCCTGCCATGTCACTGTCAGTCTGAACGTCTTCTTTTAATTGAGGGAAGGTGTGCTTTAAGAGCGGTTCCAAAAAAAGGGTACCCCCTTCCAAAACACTGGTACTCTGACATCTCAGTCTGCCCATTTTTGCTTTCAGATTTGTTCTTCGAATGTCTAGTGAATGAGCAGGGAATGTAACATTCACCTCTTTAGGACAGATTACAGTGGGTAACTTTGACCATAACAGATGTGAAGGTCAGGAAATGTTATTTTGTCCTGGTGAATGTTTGGTAAATTTTTGGGAAATGTATAGAAATGTGCTTTATAAAAAGAAGAAAGAAATCATTTAAAACTATTCCTCTAGGTCAGGGATAGGCAACCTTTTGAGCACAGTGTGCTGAAAAATGTTTTAGAAGAATTTGAGAGTGCCAATTTCTAAAGTAGTAGATACCAAAACTTGTTTTAAAGTATTAGTTTCTTTTACTGGGATCTACTACTTTAGAACAGGGTTTGGTAACTACTACTTTATAACAAGGTTTGTAACTACCACTTTAAAACTTTTAAAGGGAGCTACTACTTTAGAACAGGGTTGTGGTAACTCCTACTTTAGAACGTCTGTTTGTTCTAAAGTACTAGTTACCAAACTCTTTTCTAAAGTAGTAGCTCACAAACCCTGTTCTAAGGCTACATTTGCACAGATGTTTAGCAACGGTGTGCATGGTAGCGGCAAGACTCTGCTGATTCTTGCTGCCGTTTTTGACACCAGTGAGCAGGCCTCACTTCAGCCCTAGTAGCTCCAATTTCTGCACCTTCAGACTCCACATTCGCTCCAATTCTTGCACCTAAATGATCTCCAATTCCTGCACCTTCACATTTCAGATTAGCTCCAATTCCTGTATCTTCACACTCTACATTAGCTCCAATTCCTGCACCTAGATTATCACCAATTCCTGCACCTTCACACTCCAGATTGGCTCCAATTCCTGCACCTTCCCATGCTAGATTGGCTTCCATTCCTGTATCTTCACATTTCAGATTAGCTCCAATTCCTGCACCTTCACACGCCAGATTAGCTCCAGTTCCTGCACCTAGATTATCTCCAGTTCCTGTACCTCCACACTCCAGATTAGCTCCAGTTCCTACACCTTCCGGATTAGCTCCAATTCCTGTATCTTCACACTCCAGATTAGCTCCAGTTCCTGCACCTAGATTATCTCCAGTTCCTGTACCTCCACACTCCATATTAGCTCCAGTTCCTACACCTTCCGGATTAGCTCCAATTCCTGTATCTTCACACTCTAGCTCCAATTACTGCACTTTTACAGCTCAGATCAGCCCCCCTCTTCCTGTTTTTTCAGGCCTCGGCCTCAGCTAATGACAAGTATTAATTTAGACTACATTTGCATGGATGTTTAGCCACGATGTGAATGGCAGTCGCAAGACTCTGATTCCTGCTGATGTTTTTGACACCAGTGAGCAGCTAGCTGCAGCTACCAAACCTGAACAGTACACTTTTCATGACAAGTTGCCGCCGGCCGTAGCTATTTGTGGTTGTTCACACAACCAGCAATTACCTGTGGTTACCTGTGGCCATCTCTGCTGGTAATCACTGGCTGTGCAGACAATCAAGAATAGCTGCAGCCCCTAGCAACATGTCATTATAGTGTACTGTACAGGCTCGGTGGCTGCAGCTAGCTGCTCGCTGGTGTCAAAAATAGCAGGAAGAGTCTTGCGACTTCCATTCACACCGTGGCTAAACATACATGCAAATGTAGTCTAAATTAATACTTGTCATTAACTGTTATGTCAGAAAAGCCTTTAAAATCCTCCTCTCTCCACATTAAATCCTCTATTACAATGAGGTACTGAAAAAGATAGTTTTGAAAGGGGTTAAAAGCCATTTGCAGAGAAACTTCTCTGGCTATAATGGCATCCTCTCCAAGTTGTGCCAGACACATGGCTGCTGAGGGACAGAAATGTTCAGAGGGAGGACAGGCACATTGATAGTAAAAGCCTGACCATGAGCTGGGTCAAGCTAAACGAGGAGGGCCCGGTCATTGTTTTACACAATGGCCACCTTTTTCACTCTCCTCTCCACTATCCCTTCCCCACTTTTTTTAATTATTTTATTTTGATTGAAACCTATGTTTGTCACGTTTTGTCTTGTACACGTTTGTCTTACTGTGTGACGAGTAAGGATGCGGGTCCTCGGGCCAGCCCTGAAAGTCTTGGGAAGGGGTGGACATGGCCTTTTGGCTTAGTCTGCCCTCTCTCATGGGGTCTCCCTTCGGGGGAGCCCCACCTAGTACTTGAGTGGGTTCTGTTTCGGCAGGCCCTCCAGAGAACGGGGTCTGTCTGTTTTCGGCCAGATAGACCATTGTGTTGTCCCCGTCTGGAGCCTAACGCCCCGGGGGTTCAGGGAATTGGCATGTCTGTGTACCCGTTGCACTTTTTTGTGACCACGCTTTATGTGTGTGCACATTTTTTTGGCACCGGGTGAAGTTTTTTGGGTGTGTTATGCACGCCATAAGCTTTCAATAAAAAAAAAAGCTAAACAAGGAGGACAAACACTGTATATAATTAGCCCTCTGAGGTGAGAACAAGCAGCCTGGGAAATCTCACCGATTCAGTCTAGTCCGTTTTTCGGTGTGGAGACTGGAGAGAGGGCAGGAACCACCACTTGTGGGTGGGAATAGAGATGGGGGGGCACAAGCCGCTCTTAACCCAGCAACGCTGTGTCCTGCATATGCAGCCGAGGCCTCTGCCAGCTAGTTTTAATGCTCGGCAGGTGGGTCCCCTAGGAATTCCCCTTGCGTGCCATCCTAAATGCTGTCGCGTGCCACCTGTGGCATGCGTGCCGGGTGTTGCCGACCCCTGTTCTAGGTTTTATTAGCAGGTGTGCCTTGTATCCCATCTTCTACTTCCCATCCCATTCTCCAGTGCATATCACCATTCTTTAATTTATTTAGTGATAGTGATAAACTACATTTACATTATTTATTATTTTTTGTACACATTATGTACACATTTTCCCCTGTTCTGCACTCTCCCTATACACTACTCCCTATACCCTATAACACTAACCCCGTTTGGTCTGTGCACACTCTTGTTAGTCTACAATTAAACGTCTTGTTAAACCCTCCTTCTTTGAACATGGACATGTATCAATTTATCAATTGGCTAAAGTAACACTTTTCCTGACAGTTTACTGTATAATGTTTTAATGGAATACCAAATTCACTCTGGCACCGCCATGGTTAAAAATTACCTGCAACAGAGCAGTGCCAAGGCCTCTGATTCTGTACACCTTAAATTCAGCTCTCTGCTGATGTGATGGGGAAGGCATCAAAACTACTGATTCCTTAGTGCTGATTACTGAACTATGGCAGCAAAGATATAAAAAGCAGAAACAAGTCATGTTCCCCTCATTTTCATAGACATGATCTACACAACCACATTGTTTCACAAGAGTTCTGTAGTAGTACCTGTATTGCCCGTTGCAATGGGATTGACCTTTGTTAATTCTGAACTCCGGGAACAAAAACTTTCAATTAAATATATTCCACAATAGCCACAGGATATAAACGATATAAATCCGCTCTGTGTGCACCAAATGCCTTTGAAAACTCAATTATCACATTGTAGAACTAGAAATAGTAAAGGCTTCATCGCTGTGCTGTACATAACTTGTGCAGAGAGCGGAGCTGTAGGCTGGACACAGAAGGATCCCCTGCTACAGGATGCCTGCAGAAAACTACAGGAGGGGGCGGATACAAGACCAGTGACCCCATACAAACAGAGCGAGCAGCAGTGAGTGGTCCTATTACAGGAAACTCCCGCACAGAAGCAAAGTTTCACAATGGATTACTGCACAGATCTGTAAAAAATACAAAATGTACACCAAGATAATATTTGATTATCCTTGAGTTCAGCCTTAAAGTGGTTGTAAGCCTTTGCTTTTTTAAATTAACATAACAAACATGTCTGTCATTACCTGCTCTGTGCAATGGTTTTTCACAGAGCAGCCCTGATCCTCCTCCTTCTGGGGTTGCCTGCCGGCACTCTAGGCCCCTCCTCTTCGGCAGGTACCACCATCGAAAGCTGCTTTCCATGAGGGCACCTGTGCATGCTCCCTCCTGAGTCCCGCTGCTGTATCCTTTGACACAGACAGCGGGACTGAGTCTTGCTCCTTCCTCCCATGTCACAGCATTTGATTGACAGCAGCAGGAGCCAATGCTACCGCTGCTATCAAGCTGCTCATTGAGGAGGGAGACTGTGGCGGGAGCCGCTGCTGTCGTGCACATCGCTGGATCGAATCAGGCTCAGGTAAGAAAAAGGGGGAGGGGCTGTGGGGGAGTTGCAGCTTTTTTTGTTTTTTTTAAAAATGATAAACATATTATACTTACCTCCTCTGTGCAGTTGGTTTTACACAGAGTGGCTCCCATCCTCCTCTTCTGGGGACCCTTAGCAGCGCTGGTGGGTCCCCTCTTCTCGAGTTCCCCGTCGGAGAAGAGCTCTTCTTCGTGACACCTGTGTGGGCGTGCTCCCGAGTCCTGCTGCTGCGTCCATTGACACAGACAGCAGGTCTCCGCCCCGCCCCCGCCTCACTGGATTTGATTGACAGCTGTGGGAGCCAATGGCTGCGCTGCTATCAATCTATCCAATCAAGATAGCAGTCGGAGCTGGTGTGCTCATTCCTGTCGCCGGAATTAAGGGGCTCAGGTAAGTAAAAGGGGGGCTTGGGGGGGGGGGGGTTGCTAAATGACAGGAAGTTTTTCACCTTAATGCATAGAATACAGTAGATGGAAAACCTTGGGCGTTTACAACCCCTTTAATGCATAGATGTATTAAGGTGAAAAACCTTAAGGCTTTACAACCACTTTATGACCACCCACCGCAGATATACTGCAGCAGGGTGGCTGATCTGTGCCAGATCATGTACATAGTACGTGAGCTGACACTTCCCAGTCTGGGGCGTGCGCCACCGGCGACCCGCTCCCGCTGTGATTATATACAGCAGGAGCCCAGCAGCGGCTACTGTGGACTCAATGTCCACCAGCACCTGCCAATTACACAGGACACACAGGCAGGACGGCAATTTGCCTTGGTAAACAAGGTAGATTGTCGCTCTGTCAGAAGGGAAGGCATTGTTTCTGTGTTTCTGCAAAGCAGGAACGCGGATCTTTGCCTTCTCCTAGTCAAAGCACCTCCCCCACACTCAGTGAGCACAACCTAGGCACACATAAACCCTTTGATCTCCCCTGATTTTAACCCCTTCCCAGCCAGTGTCATTAGTACAGTGACAGTGCATATTTTTTAGCACTGATCACTGTATTACTGTCACTGGTCCCCAAAAAGTGTCAGTTAGGTGTCTGATTTGTCCTCTGCAATATCGCAGTCCTGCTATAAGTCGCTGATCGCTGCTATTACTAGTAAAAATATAAATAAATAAAAACTTCCCATAGTTTGTAGAAGCTATAACTTTTGTGCAAACCAATATACGCTTGTTGGGATATTTTTTACCAAAAACATTGGCCTAAATTGATGAAGAAATTGGATTTTTTCAACTTTTTTTATTGGGTACGTTTTATAGCAGAACGTAAAAAATATTTTTTTTTTCTCAAAATGGTCAGTCTTTTTTATTACCACCAAAAGAAAGCTCTATTTGTGTGGAAAAAAAACCAGCAAACATTTTATTTGGGTACAGCATCGCACAACCACGCAATTGTCAGTTAAAGTAAGGCCAAGCCGTATCGCAAAAAATGGCCTGGTCATGAAGGTAAACTTTCCCGGTGGTCAAGTGGTTAAGAAAACATGTCTGATGATGATTTTTATATTTTAAAACTACACACCTGATGTGTCCATAGGGAGCGCCTGTCACTTCCTCTTAACTATCACATAGGAGGCTTTTCAGCTATTTGTGGGCTCTAACTTAACAGGAATATCTACCAGTGTATGTTTCTAAAATGATTCACGACCAGAAACATTGAGTGATTTTGGCTGGCAGAAAATCATATCTTTTTTTGGTTGTTTTTTTTTTATATATAATTTATTTATTTATTAATAATAATAATAATAATAATAATAATAATAATAATACTTTAAACAAGACAATAGAGACTGGCTCAAAAAAGTTTGCAAAATTTGGAACTTGTGCCTCATATAGCCAAAACCCTCACTATCCTATCCCACCCCAGCTTGAAGTGTCATAAAACCTGCATAATTAAAAACGATCAATAAATGCTGTTCATACTCAGTCACTATGAGATTTGTTTTCTGTGGTCTGCAAAAAAAAACTGGCTGATCATGCTGTTCTCTGTCTAACCCCTCCTGTCCATGTTCCCACGACAGTTGTAGATTTCGCAGAGCAGTTTTGGCAGCTAGTGCACATGCTCAGTTGTCAGTGTATTTCTACCTTGAGCATTTCCTCTCTATCACATCTGAGCATCCCAAGTGACTATAGAGTCACACATGTGGGTGTTATACACAGGGGTAAATGACAGCCCACTCCCTCCTTCTCCATGCCCACTAATCAACTAAACACAATGGGAATGGGATATTACCTCTTAATTGATGGAGGTTTATCCTCCCTGTTATTGTAAGACACTGGCTGGAGGGGCGTGACACAGCCTGTGATTGGCAGAAATCTGCCCACACCATGTTATTGACAAAAAAAAATTGATTTCAAATATATAGTTGCATGGCAATATAAAACAGTTTATTGATATTAACTATTTATTTTTACTCTGTATTTCAAAGGCTGTTTGTTTTGTTTGTATTTTATTTTAATTTTGAACATGTGACCAGTAGCAGGACTAGAAGCTCCTCCCACAACTCTTTCCTTACAGACAGGCTGAGAAAGATCTGGGTCATGTGACAGCTGTATATTCAGTAGGAGCCTGTCCATTAGGGGCTCCCGGGTGCCGCCCCTCCTCTATCCTCGCCACCCCCTATATGAATAATGGATAGATTCATGCATAGCCGGAATCTATCCATGGCCGCCGCAGCCACCCCCTATTCAGGCGTCCGGCTCCTTTCAGGTTGTCGGGCACCTGAATTACAGCGGCGGGGGTGTTTTTTTAAAGCACCTGATTAGAGCCATAGGCGCAGAGCATTGCGCCATGAACCGACCCAGGTGAATATTCGCTGTTGTAACACTGATCCTCAATCCAGCCAATCAGAAGTGGGTGTGAGACCCATTTTCGGATTGGCCGAAAAGATAAGACTGACGATTGGCTGACGAGAAGGAGGGAGGAAAGGGAGGCCGCTGCTGCTGTGCAGACCCATGGAGAGCAGGGGAACGGGAGGCCACCACCCTGCATGGGAAGCTGGGATGGGGTAAGTGCGACTGACCGTCCCACTGACCGACCGGTGGCATATTGTTTGCCGCCCCCTCCCCCCAAAAAATTACTCCGGCCGCCACTGTGTATATTAATAAAGAATAAAGGTACTTGGATGTTTTTTCATCCAAATAATTACAGTTTCATTATCCACATACAGAAAGAGAAGGGATAATGTAAATTAAACAATTAATGTTTAGTATCACTTTAATATCTAAGCCACTTAACCACACCTCTAAAAACAGCAAACATCTGTGTTGGTTTCATGTTTATCTAATACATGAGATTAATAAATACATAACATTTTCTGTGAGTAACCTTTTGTAACATGTTATAAAGCACTTATTTGATATACAGTTAGTTATTTGGACACAGGCACCATTTTAGTTTTTTTCAGGTATTTGCCAAAACATATTCCAGCTATAGTTATATACTGGATATGGGCTGAAAGTGCACACTCTCAGGTTTAGCTTGAGGGTATGTACATTCAAATCGGAGGAAGGGTTTAGGGCTTACAGCTCTTAAGAATAGCCATTCCATCTTTTTTAAGGGACCAAAAGTAATTGGACAGTTGAATCAAAAGCTGTTTCATGGCCAGGTGTGGGCTACTCGTTCGTTATTTCTTCATCAATTAGGCAGGTAAAAGGTCTGGAGTTGATTCTAAAGCCTTGTACACACGATCAGATTTTCCGACGGGAAATGTGTGATGTCAGGCTGTTGGCGGAAAATCCGACTGTTTGTACGCTTCATCGGACAACTGTTGTCGGATTTTCCACGGACAAATGTTGGATAAGCAGGCTTTAAAATTTTCCATGGACAAATGGTTGTTGTCGGATTTTCCGAGCGTGTGTACACAAGTCCTTCAGACAAAAGTCCAAAGTACAAACACGCATGCTCGGAAGCAAGGACGAGCCAGAAGCAGTCAGTCTTGTAAGCAAGCTTTCGTAATAGAGAATTAATATATGTGACGTGGCAAATTATGAAATCTCAAAATGCAGCGCACATTCTCTTCTTCTTTAATGGGATAATAATGAAGCTGCTTTGCTGGTGATACTGATGGAGTTATGGCAAACGAATTTTCAAAGGCTTTTTTTTTCTAGTGATATCAAGAATAATATATATTATTATGCTTGTTGGTTTTTTTTTTTTTTTGGTGCAAGTTACCACAACACCATTATCCCGTAGTTTTTAAAATCAAAGATACAACTATGTTGTTGTCCCTAGTTAATTTTACATTGTATTTTTTAAAATGTAACTGCCTACTCCCAAACTGTCATTTGAAGTAAAACACATAGCCAAGTATTATTCTCCACAATTTTTTTATTGTGCATTAAAAAAAGAAAACAAATACAATTAGACATGCTATCTGCCAATAGAACTTAACCAAAAAAGTGCATTCTATGCATCCAAAAATATAGAAAATATACCAAATCAAATCATTATTCAACCAAAAAATAAAATAAAAGCCTCATGCATGTGTCCTGCTTCTTAACCGGTTTAATACCGGGCAATTTCACCCCCTTCCTTCCCAGGCCAATTTTTAGTTTTCAGCACTGTCGCATTTTAAACGTCAATTGCGCGGTCGTGCGACGTTGTACCCAAAAGAAATTGACGTCCTTTTTTTCACTACAAATAGAGCTTTTTTTTGGTGGTATTTGATTGCCTCTGCGGTTTTTATTTTTTGCGCTATAAACAAAAGAAGAGCGACAATTTTGAAAAAAACACAATATTTTTTACTTTTTGCTATAATAAATATCCCAATTTTTTTTTTTAAAAACACATTTTTTCCTCAGTTTTGGCCGATACGTATTCTTCTACATATTTTTGGTAAAAAAAAATCGCAATAACCGTATATTGATTGGTTTGCGCAAAAGTTATAGCGTCTACAAAATACGGGATAGATTTATGGCATTTTAAAAAAAAATATATTTTTTATTTTTTTTAGCGGCGATCGCGATTTTGTTTGGTGACTGCGACATTATAGCGGACACATCGGACACTTTTGACACATTTTTGGGACCAATCACATTTATACAGCGATCATTGCTATAAAATTGCATTGATTACTGTGTAAATGTGACAGGCAGTGAAGGGGTTAACCACTAGGGGGCGGGGAGGGGTTAATATGTTTCCTAGGGAATTATTCTAACTGAAGGGGGAGGGGACGCACTAGGGGAGGAGACCGATCTGTGTTCCTCCGTTCTGGGAACACAGATCGCTCTCCTCAGAGCTGACAGGCTGTGGATCTGTGTGTTTACACACACAGATCCACATGCCGGCCCGGTTAACGGGCAATCGCGGGTGCCCGGCGGACATCGTGGCCACCGGGCACACGCACCGGGTCTCGAGGAACGCGGCGGGCACGCGCGCGCGCTCCCGGCAGCGCGCGCGCGCCCCCTAGACGGCCGGGAATCCCAGGACGTCATATGACGTCCACCCAGGATGGGAGATCCCATCTGTGGACGTCATATGACTATGGGCGGGTAGGGAAGTGGTTAATATAGGGGGTCAACAATGCCAAGAGTTGGTGAAAGCAGGGGTCCGTCATCCGGAGATAATTCCGAAAATCATCTGGATTATTCTAATGGAGCTCCCGCAGCAAAGGCATATGACATAATTGGTCACGATTAATAAAGCAACCAATTTTTGGTCCAAGAAATCCTTCTCCTCCTGTTCCTGGACTGGACTTGGGTCAAAGCAATAACTCCAATGGCAATAATAAATAACACGTTATCTCCTCCGATTCCTCAACATGGCTGGTTGACGAACGGCCGTTTAGAAAAAAAATGAAAAGAGCGAAATGAAAAGCGCAAAATGAAAAGCGTGAAATGAAAGGCACGAATAAACACTCGCCAAGCTTCTACTAACACGAAATTAGCAGAAGAAGCCCAAAGAGTGGCGCTAAAGAGCTGAACAAACACATAGTATATCACTACGTTCATGTTTGTTGGCTGACAGTTGTGTACCATTTTTATGCAAGACAAATTTGGGGCAAACCCCCTTCGGACAAAAGTCTGCGGTTTTGTCTGCGGAAAATCCGATCGTGTGTACGAGGCTTAAGTGTGGTATTTGCATTTGGAATCTATTGCTGTGAACCTACATCATGCTTTCAAATGAGCTCTCCATGCAAGTGAAACAGGCCATTGTAAGGCTTCAAAAATTAAACAAATTCATCAGAGAGATAGCAGCAACATTAGGAGTGGCCAAATCAACAGTGTGGTACATTCTGAGGAAAAGAAGAATGCACAGGTGAGCTCAGGAACATAAAAAGGCCTGGACATTCACGGAAGACAACAGCGGTGGATGATTGCAGGATCCACTCTTTGGTAAAGAAAAACCCATTCACAACATCCAGGCAAGTGAAGGACACTCTCCAGGAGGTGGGCGTATCATTGTCAAAGTCTACAATCAAGAGAAGACTTCACAAGAAAAAAAAGAGAGGGTTCACAGCAAGGTGCAAACCATTCATAAGCCTGAAGAATAGAAAAGCCAGATTAGACTTTGCCAAAAAAAAGCCAGACCAGTTCTGGAAAAGCATTCTTTGGACGGATGAAACTAAGATTAATCTGTACCAGAATGACAGGAAGAAAAAAGTGTGGAGAAGGCTTGGAACAGCTCATGATCCAAAGCACACAACGTCATCTGTAAAACATGGTGGAGGCAGTGTGATGGCATGCATGGCTTACAGTTTCATTGGGTCATTGGTGTTTATTGATGATGTGACAGAAGACAGAAGCAGCCGGATAAATTCTGCAGTGTTTAGAGATATGCTGTCAGCCCAGATTGAGCCAAATGCAGCAAAGTTGATTGGATGGCGCTCCACAGTACAGATGGAGAATGATCCAAAACACGCTGCAAAAGCAACCCAAGAGCTTTTGAAGGAAAAGAAGTGGAAAATTCTGCAATGGCCAAGTCAGTTACCTGATCTCAACCCAATTGAGCATGCATTTTAGTTGCTGAAGGCAAAACTAAAGGCAGAAAGACCCACAAACAAATAACAACTGAAGACAGCTGCAGTTAGAGCTGGCAAAGCATCAGAAAGGAGGAAACCCTCTTGCCCATGGGTTCCAGACTTCAGGCAGTCGTTGCCAGTAAAAGATTCTCAACAAAATATTAACTACTTCCCGACCTCAGCACATACATCAGCAGAATGGCACGGGTGCGCAAAACGGCGTACCCGTACTTCCCTTTGCAATCGCTGGATAGCGGGCGCACGCACGCCGCCACCAGCGCAGGAGCGTGATCATGGGTCCCGTGGACTCTATGTCCGCCAGCGGCCCGCGATTGTGGCGAGGAGAAGCAGAACGGGAAAATGTTAACCAGGCATTTCCCTGTTCTGCCTAGTGACATGACAGAGATCTTCTGTTCCTTGTCATCAAGAACAGTGATCTCTGTCATGTCAGTGGTAGCCCACCCCCCCTACAGTTAGAACACGCTGAGGGAACACATTTAACCCCTTGATCGCCCTCTAGTGTTTAACCCCTTCCCTGCCAGTGACATTTCTTCAGGAATCAGTGGCTATTTTTAGCTCTGATCGCATTATAAATGTCAATGGTCCCACAATAGTGCCAAAAGTGTCCGATCTGTCCGCTGCAATGTCGCAGTCCCAATAAAAATCGCAGATCGCTGTCATTACTAATAAAAAAAAATAATAATAAAAATGCTATAACTCTATCCCCTATTTTGTAGACGCTATAACTTTTATATACTTTTATATATGTGTGTGTGTGTGTGTGTGTGTGTGTGTGTGTCTATTATTTATTTATTTATTTTTTACAAAAAATATGTAGAAGAATACATATCGGCCTAAACTGAGTAAGAACTTTAATATATTTTTTAGGGATATTTGATATAGCAAAAAGTAAAAAATATTGTTTTTTTTTTTTCAAAATTGTCGGTCTTTTTTTGTTTATAGTGCAAAAAATAAAAACCGCAGAGGTGATCAAATACCACCAAAAGAAAGCTCTATTTGTGGGATAAAAAGGACAAAAGTCAAATTTGTTTGGGTACAATTGTCAGTTAAACAAGGCAATGCTGAATCGCAAAAAATGCTCTGGTCATTAAGAGGGTAAAACCTTCCAGGGCTGAAGTGGTTAAAAATGAAGATTTTATTTATGATTATATTCATTTGTCCAATTACATTTGAGCCCCTGAAAATGGGGGGTCTGTGTATAAAAATGATTGCAGTTCTTGAATTAAAGCTGAAAGTATTCACTTCAAATTCATTTGGATTGTTTGTTTTAATTTTATTCTGGTGGCATACAGAGCCAAAAGTATGAAAATGGTGCCTGCATCCAGATATATATGAACTGTATATGCAGTTTGTGGTTTCCTAAGACCATCCTTTTGCAGTCTTTGCTTCTTTATTAATACATTGTATTATTTTGTAGTGTAACACTATTAGTGTGATGCTTATTCTTAATACATATTCTTTAATAATCCATCTGATGCATTGGTCATTCATTGTTCACATATTACTACTATCAGCAGTCACCACCATCATTATAAAATAGCAATTATAAAGCTTATGTGCAAAACCTTACTGTCCTAATGAATATTGTGTCTGGGTCAGAGCATCATATACCCTGTCATGTAGCCTATTAGAAAGTCTTTCCCCTTACCCCATGCATAGCTGTGATTTAAACTGTGCTATAGATTATGTTGCTGGAAACAGGAACAGATTAGTGCCTTTTATCAACGACCCGAGGCTAAGTGCTGAAAATAAGCGTTCAGTAATTTTACATTATCATTCATTAAAAAAAAAAAAATATATATATATATATATATATATATATGTATATATATATATATATATACATAATTTTTTTTCTAGGTTTATATATTTTAACAGCTGTATTAAATTTGTTTTATTATATGTAACATATCTATTAATATTATTATATATTAATAATAATATTAATAATAATATTATATTATTAATATAATTTAAAATAGCAAAAGAGGGAGGGTAGACAGGGTACCGGGAACCCTCTGTGAAATACAATATGATGCATTCAGCTTTCTTTGTCATCTGTCCCTCTTGTGCTTCAGTAAATCCTTAGGTGGGCCTGTATGGTGATAAGAGTTCATGACCATGTCCCATTTATAGCACATTGGGGTGCTTTCGGTGTCCACTGCATTTGGTACAAGAATAGTGTCCTGCATAGGTTGGGTTCTACTGAACACTATAAAGATTGTACCTGCTCATACACACAGTGAGTCTTCAGCTGATGGTGAAGGGAGTAAATACAAGATAATACATTTACTTACTTTGTTATCTGTAAAAATTTTTCTAGAGGCAATCCTCATAGGGTTTAGAAGAACCTGATTTCCCTGCAGCTTTGCGCCAAATGGCACTTGGCGGGAACACCTGCGGGTCTGAGCCCTAAGCAGAATGCAATCTGTCTAGTAGATATTATATCTTTTAATATATATATATATATATATATATATATATATATATATATATATATATCACTTAAAAAACACAAAAAAAACCCCAAAACTGTAAAATAGAGTTAATTTTCGAATGCTGTTTCACAGGAAACATGGAGGCTCTTACAATATTCATTCACCTAGACAGCATTCCTAATCTCTTTACTTCCTACAGACAAATACTGCATCCAGCAAACACAAACACCTCTTTAATCCTCTCATCCTCTGTCATCTCTCATTTCCAGCTAAAGGAAAAGCGGATAGTTTTGTGAGGTGTGTAATGACAGCAAGCAAGCTAGTTTTCACAAACTTGTCATTGCCCAAAAAAGTATAAAAGTATTAAATGTGTGTGTGTGTATATATAGATATATATAGATATATATAGATATATATATATATATATATAGATATATATATATATCTATATATATATATATATATAGATATATATATATATATATATATATCTATATATACAGAAAACTCCTCCCGTGATTGGAAGAAATAGGTTATTGTTTGGCAAGAAGTTTTCTTTGCGGTGTTAATACCGGGAGATATATAATGGGTGATATAGCTGTCACCCCAAATATTCACCTCTGCTTCTTTTTTTTAAGCATGTATTTATTTCCTTAAACATTGCAGAGAACAGTATATTATGGCTTGTACAAATGTAATGCTTTAGCAATAGAGTATATAATGAGAACTTACACTGTCTGCAAGTCGCCTTGCACGCATGGGGTCATACAGAGTACAATGCTACATTGTATTTTATTACCTTCCTACTAACTATTCAAAAGTACGGAAATAGGAGATATGCTAGATGAGAGCGCTCGATCATTTATGCTAAAACATGTGTAAATGGCCATCTGTCAAAGGCAACACATCAGGAAGTAGTAACAGTATCAGCTTAACCATAAACCAGACCAGGCACTGTCAACTTGAATCCAACATCGCCACCATTTTAAGTTAGATATTTTATTCTAATCTTATGCAACTGAGTGTGGAGTAAGAGATACAATGACAACAGATAAAGCTTACTACAATTCGTATAAGAGCACCCTTTAGTTTTTCTGGACCACACAGTATGTTTAAAGATAGTCATGATCTTTAGCAGCTGCTATATGAAACGTTCTGACTCTAGATATTTGGACCATGTTGATGTTTGTTGTGCATTGTTTTATGTTTTGTAGGATTAATTTTATCTGTATTTATCAGTATTCATAAAGTTGACTTCAAGTCCTTAATCTTCATGGGATAGGGCAAAAGCCACCGTATCATTATGGTCTTTTTAATGCCTACTAGACTTAAGCCTAGTACACACGGGCCGAATGTCGGGCGGCATGGGCTGGTTCAATAGTACCAGCCTATGCTGCCCGACATTCAGCCCGTGTGTACAACAGCCGGTCCGAAAGACCGGCCGGCTTCTGTCAAAGGGTCATGACCAAAAAAGGTCTGCCGGCCGACTCCCATTCAGCACTTTCAGCCAATGACTGAGAGCGCTGACTGGAGTGTTCTGGCGGGAGGCAGTCCCCCATCGGATTGTTAGTACAATGGCTTGGACTAGAGCTCCGACCTGTACGCAGGCTTTATTATAGGCATACCTGTTGGTAAAAGTTGCAAAGGCTCTAATCATGTGCTTTAAAAAAAAAAAAACATCATAGAAATCCATGCATCTGGAGCCCTGCATGTAAATTAGGGGGCCGGGCGCATGGATTAGGGGGATGACGCCCCTAATGGAGCGGCCGTCACTGGTAGAAAGACAACCAGGTATGAATATCTGAGCCTTAGGGTATGCAATATTTCAGTTTGGGATGGAGCATTGATACCAATTTGATTCACCACATTGCTTATATGGGTATACTTGTTATGATATATGTTTGGAAGTATTTTTATATTTGGTTATTGTTATTTATTGATTTGAGCAGCACAACACTTTGTTCAGATTTCTACCCAAACAAAATTGATGTCCTTTTTTTCCCACAAATAGAGCTTTCTTTTGGTGGTATTTGATCATCTCTGCGGTTTTTATTTTTTGCGCTATAAACAAAAAAAGAGCGTCAATTTTGAAAAAAACACAGTATTTTGTACTTTTTGCTATAATAAATATCCCCATTTTTTTTTAAAAATGTGAATTTTTTCCTCGGTTTAGGCTGATATGTATTCTACATATTTATGGTAATAAAAATCGCAATAAGCGTATATTGATTGGTTTGCGCAAAAGTTATAGTGTCTACAAAATAGGGGAAAGATTTATGGCATTTTTATTATTTTTTTTTTACTAGTAATGGCGGTGATCTGCAATATTTTTTTAAATTTTTTTTATCAGGACTGCGAAATTATGGCAGACTGGACACTTTAGACACATTTTTAGGACCATTGACAATTATACAACGATCAGTGCTCTAAAAATGCACTGATTACTGTGTAAATGTCACTGGCAGGGAAGGAGTTAACACTAGGGGGCGATCAAGAGGTTAACTGTGTTCCCTAGTTTGTGCTCTAACTGGGGGGGGGGGTAGGAGTGACTGGAGGAAATGACAGATCATCGTTTCTAGCTAGTAGGAACTCACGAGATCTGTCTCTCCTCTCCTCACAGAACAGGGATTTGTGTGTTTACACACACACATGTCCCTGTTCTGGCTCTCGTACCCGTGATCGCACACGGCCGGCGGTTATCGCCACGTGCATCAGCACCCCCGCAGTGCAGTGCGCGCCTGCTATTCCACTTAAAGGGACCGACGTACAGCTACGACGGTTCGCGGGATCGTGCCGACCTGCCGCAGTATGATGTTTGCTGGTCGGCAAGCGGTTAATAATATGAAGTTTGCCAGTACTGTATGCTGAAAAACAGCCCCACACCATGATGCTCCCACCTCCAAATTTCACTGTTGGTATAGGGGTGTTTTTGGGTTGATGTGCAATACCATTTGACCTCCAAACATGGCTTGTATTATGGCATCCAAAGAGTTCCATTTTGGTCTCATCTGACCAGACTGTATTCTTCCAGTATTTCACAAGCTTGTCTAAATGTTGTGCAGGAAACTTTAAATCAGCTTTAACATGCTTTTTCTTCAGCAATGTAGTCTTGCATGGTGAACATGCATACAGGCCATAGCGGTTGAGTGCATTACTTATTGTTTTCTTTGAAACAATTGTACCTGCTAATTCCAGGTCTTTCTGAAGCTCTCCACAAGTTGTCCTTGGCTCTTGGACAACTCTTCTGATAATTCTTTTCACTCCTCTGTCAGAAATCTTGTGAGGAGCACCTAGTTGTGGCCAGTTTATGGTGAAATCATGCGCTTTCCCTTTTCGGATTACGGCCCCAACAGTGCTCACTGGAACATTCAGAAGTTTGAAAATCCTTCTGTAACCAGTGCTATAGGTATGTTTTGCAACAATTAGGCTGCAAAGGTCTTGAGAGAGCTCTTTGCTTTTACCCATCATGAGATGTTTCTTGTGTGACACCTTGGTACTGAGACACCTTTTTATAGGCCATCAGTTGAGACTGAACCAGCTGATATTAATTTGCACTGACAAGGGGCAGGATTGCTTTCTAATTACTGATAGATTTCAGGTGGTAAGAAATATAAAGTGTGGCGCTAGTGGTGATACCTCGTTAGAGGTAGTGTTAACCCTGTCACGAGGATAGGGATGTACAATCCTCAGATGTGTACAAAAAAGGAAAAAGAGAAGGGGAGGGGTTGGAGTGAGGGAGATATCACCTTCCCCACCCGCACTTCCCCATGGGTGAATTCAACATTAGTAAGGAAATTCGTGCAAAGATATATCTATATCTGTGTGCTAAGTAAGTGAAGATTTAGGAGGTAGGTGTTCCGTATCTTGACAAATAGGGAACACCTATCAGACTGGTACTTGGAGGTTCAACTCCAGGTTCTAATCAAACAGAAAAAGGAAGCTAAAGGAAAAAATATTATTAAGGCTAATACAATGATGTATACCAAGTACTATGCCTCCCAAAGGGGAGGGGGGCTAAAATAAATAAATATATAATCAAAAGTCCATCAAAATGGTAAGTACATAGATGCAAACATATTTAAAGTCCACCATCTTAGATATGGGATTACTAGATATCAATCTTGGTATAAAAAGTTCAATAAGCTGCGGTGAACAGGGACTGTTGAACGTATCCCTGTTCAGAGGTAGGATTCCTCCCTTAGAGTGGTGACTTTGGCCCAAAAGGAACAGGTATATAATGCCCTTACCAGATCAGGTGGACTCACAGGCCCTTGGCGGTGAGTCAAACGAGCTTTGTACTGTCAAGCGGTGTGGGGCTGTAAAGCCGTATGTCGTTCCTGGGTAGAATTTTCCTGGTGTCACCGGAAGGCACGCCTCTAGCTTGATAGGTTTTCCCAGATGTCATCTAATGGTGTGCCCTTGGCAGGGCGTAGCTGGAAGCCGGGGTCAGCCAAAATCTTCAGGTAAAGGAAACCAGATCAGGTGGACTCACAGGCCCTTGGCGGTGAGTCAAACAAGCTTTGTACCGTCAAGCGGTGTGGGGCTGTAAAGCCGTATGTCGTTCCTGGGTAGAATTTTCCTGGTGTCACCGGAAGGCACGCCTCTAGCTCGATAGGTTTTCCCAGATGTCATCTAATGGTGTGCCCTTGGCAGGGCGTAGCTGGAAGCCGGGGTCAGCCAAAATCTTCAGGTAAAGGAAACCTAATCCTCAGCAGCCAATACCGTTTTTGTAGATGAAACAAGAAAAAAAGAAAAAAACTTCCACATAGTGTAAATCTTTCTCAAACGTGGCGACGTTTATTAAAATAAGGTTTTGGTAGTAAAATACAAAAAATGGGCGGTAAAAACTAGGCTCAAAATATTGTAAAGTGTCCCAAGATTAAAAGTTTGCGCAGTAGGTGATGGTGAGGGTAAAATCCACAGAAACCCGACGCGTTTCATCCTCAAAGACTTCTGCTGGGGTATGGAGTTGCCCCCCATCTACTGCGCTTATATATGTTGAAACAAACAATGCAGAAAATCCAATTGGCAGCGAAACCGGGCATGACTTCCGGGTTGGGCGGCGCTAGCAATGGCCAAAAGGTCATGTGTTGTTAGTGTGGCCAATTGTATCCCTTTTTGGGTGGTCAAAGCCAGACCTCACTTGCATCCTCCAATCCCTGGTAAAGCGTCAGCCCATGTGACACATTGGCCACGCCGCGATCACGTGATCCGTTCGATGCGGAGTGACGTCAGACCGTTCAGGGTCTGCGTGTCAAAGATAGTAGGAAGCCGAGGCTTGTCAGATCGAGGTGTGGAGCGCAAACACAGTGACGGCCATAAGTAAGGGAGGTGTTTTAGAACGAAATAAGCTCAATCGAAAAACCGGAAGTCATATCACTGGATATATGTTATGCCAATCGTAAACATCTCCCAATTATTCTGCTTATTAGAGATGGATCTTCCTGAGTGCATATATGTATGTCATAACGGGCAAGATTCATAAAAAACGTATATCGAAAATTTAATATGTCATACACACATCTATATGCAGCACAATAACACAAAAAAAGAGAAAAAAGACCATATATCTGTCCAGGCCCGTACAATTTTAGGACCGGTATATAGTGGTGATATCTCTATAGGATTCAGAGTATGTAAAATGAATCAGAATGTGCCTGTCTGTATGGATAGGATCAAGGTGCATATGAAATCATTAGTCAGGCATTAATATGCCAGATATATTAAAAAGAGGCTATTAAATGGGGCCAAAACGGGGTAGGGTAACCAGGGGAGATTTTTAAGGACTATATCTCAGCCAGGGTCTATCCCGCCTACTTGGATATAAGAAACAAGAAAAACTCTAATATAATATGAAGGAGAGAACAGTGAGAAACAGAGAACTGGAAGAACATCTAAGAAAGTCCTACCAAAGTATCCAGTTGTTTAGAGGAAGGTCTTAGTGACTAATTATGTGTAAGGAATAGGTAATCCAAAGGTACTCAGAGAGGAAGAGGGGGAATTTTATTCACCCCTCTCACTCAGATGGAGAGTGCTATGACAAACTTTCAAAGGTTCACCAAAAGAAATAAATCAAAAAAATATAAAAGAATAGAAAAATACTCAGAAGGTAAGGGGGGGAATTCTATTCGCCCAACTCACTCAAATAGAAAATGCTATGATAGACTTCAAAAGGCTTCACCAAAGGTAAAGCGGGGGGAGAGGGGTGAGAGAGGTGGTTAAACAGAAAACAGGCATGGAAATCTCAAAGAGAAAAAAATTGTTTACTATCACAACAACCTTTGAGAGGGCATAACAATGCTTATGACTGATTGATGAAAGCATTGATATCCCAGTCTACATTAAGCCCATGGGGTACATAGCATTTAATGAGATGTATCCAGAAGGTCTCTAGTTTGGAGACACCTCTCACCTTTGGTTCCCCCCTCCAATGTGGTATGAATCTGTCTATAATTTGAAACTTTGTTCCGGATGGATTTTGATCATGATGATATAGGTAGTGTTTTGGTACACTATGGTTTGTGCGTCCCTTTTTTATAGCTGTGATATGTTTGTTCACTCTTATAGCAAAATTACGTTTTGTGCGACCAATATATTGTTTTCCACAAGGACAGGTGATGAGATAAACGATAAATTTTGTGGTACAGGTAGCAAAACTTTTCAGTGAACGAACATATCACAGCTATAAAAAAGGGACGCACAAACCATAGTGTACCAAAACACTACCTATATCATCATGATCAAAATCCATCCGGAACAAAGTTTCAAATTATAGACAGATTCATACCACATTGGAGGGGGGAACCAAAGGTGAGAGGTGTCTCCAAACTAGAGACCTTCTGGATACATCTCATTAAATGCTATGTACCCCATGGGCTTAATGTAGACTGGGATATCAATGCTTTCATCAATCAGTCATAAGCATTGTTATGCCCTCTCAAAGGTTGTTGTGATAGTAAACAATTTTTTTCTCTTTGAGATTTCCATGCCTGTTTTCTGTTTAACCACCTCTCTCACCCCTCTCCCCCCGCTTTACCTTTGGTGAAGCCTTTTGAAGTCTATCATAGCATTTTCTATTTGAGTGAGTTGGGCGAATAGAATTCCCCCCCTTACCTTCTGAGTATTTTTCTATTCTTTTATATTTTTTTGATTTATTTCTTTTGGTGAACCTTTGAAAGTTTGTCATAGCACTCTCCATCTGAGTGAGAGGGGTGAATAAAATTCCCCCTCTTCCTCTCTGAGTACCTGTGGATTACCTATTCCTTACACATAATTAGTCACTAAGACCTTCCTCTAAACAACTGGATACTTTGCTAGGACTTTCTTAGATGTTCTTCCAGTTCTCTGTTTCTCACTGTTCTCTCCTTCATATTATATTAGAGTTTTTCTTGTTTCTTATATCCAAGTAGGCGGGATAGACCCTGGCTGAGATATAGTCCTTAAAAATCTCCCCTGGTTACCCTACCCCGTTTTGGCCCCATTTAATAGCCTCTTTTTAATATATCTGGCATATTAATGCCTGACTAATGATTTCATATGCACCTTGATCCTATCCATACAGACAGGCATATTCTGATTCATTTTACATACTCTGAATCCTATAGAGATATCACCACTATATACCGGTCCTAAAATTGTACGGGCCTGGACAGATATATGGTCTTTTTTCTCTTTTTTTGTGTTATTGTGCTGCATATAGATGTGTGTATGACATATTAAATTTTCGATATACGTTTTTTATGAATCTTGCCCATTATGACATACATATATACACTCAGGAAGATCCATCTCTAATAAGTAGAATAATTGGGAGATGTTTACGATTGGCATAACATATATCCGGTGATATGACTTCCGGTTTTTCGATTGAGCTTATTTCGTTCTAAAACACCTCCCTTACTTATGGCCGTCACTGTGTTTGCGCTCCACACCTCGATCTGACAAGCCTCGGCTTCCTACTATCTTTGACACGCAGACCCTGAACGGTCTGACGTCACTCCGCATCGAACGGATCACGTGATCGCGGCGTGGCCAATGTGTCACATGGGCTGACGCTTTACCAGGGATTGGAGGATGCAAGTGAGGTCTGGCTTTGACCACCCAAAAAGGGATACAATTGGCCACACTAACAACACATGACCTTTTGGCCATTGCTAGCGCCGCCCAACCCGGAAGTCATGCCCGGTTTCGCTGCCAATCGGATTTTCTGCATTGTTTGTTTCAACATATATAAGCGCAGTAGATGGGGGGCAACTCCATACCCCAGCAGAAGTCTTTGAGGATGAAACGCGTCGGGTTTCTGTGGATTTTACCCTCACCATCACCTACTGCGCAAACTTTTAATCTTGGGACACTTTACAATATTTTGAGCCTAGTTTTTACCGCCCATTTTTTGTATTTTACTACCAAAACCTTATTTTAATAAACGTCGCCACGTTTGAGAAAGATTTACACTATGTGGAAGTTTTTTTCTTTTTTTCTTGTTTCATCTACAAAAACGGTATTGGCTGCTGAGGATTAGGTTTCCTTTACCTGAAGATTTTGGCTGACCCCGGCTTCCAGCTACGCCCTGCCAAGGGCACACCATTAGATGACATCTGGGAAAACCTATCGAGCTAGAGGCGTGCCTTCCGGTGACACCAGGAAAATTCTACCCAGGAACGACATACGGCTTTACAGCCCCACACCGCTTGACGGTACAAAGCTCGTTTGACTCACCGCCAAGGGCCTGTGAGTCCACCTGATCTGGTAAGGGCATTATATACCTGTTCCTTTTGGGCCAAAGTCACCACTCTAAGGGAGGAATCCTACCTCTGAACAGGGATACGTTCAACAGTCCCTGTTCACCGCAGCTTATTGAACTTTTTATACCAAGATTGATATCTAGTAATCCCATATCTAAGATGGTGGACTTTAAATATGTTTGCATCTATGTACTTACCATTTTGATGGACTTTTGATTATATATTTATTTATTTTAGCCCCCCTCCCCTTTGGGAGGCATAGTACTTGGTATACATCATTGTATTAGCCTTAATAATATTTTTTCCTTTGGCTTCCTTTTTCTGTTTGATTAGAACCTGGAGTTGAACCTCCAAGTACCAGTCTGATAGGTGTTCCCTATTTGTCAAGATACGGAACACCTACCTCCTAAATCTTCACTTACTTAGCACACAGATATAGATATATCTTTGCACGAATTTCCTTACTAATGTTGAATTCACCCATGGGGAAGTGCGGGTGGGGAAGGTGATATCTCCCTCACTCCAACCCCTCCCCTTCTCTTTTTCCTTTTTTGTACACATCTGAGGATTGTACATCCCTATCCTCGTGACAGGGTTAACACTACCTCTAACGAGGTATCACCACTAGCGCCACACTGTATATTTCTTTTCATATTTACACGGGTCAAGTAGTTGTGTTGGCTGCTTTATTTTTTGAGAGTTGGCGCAAATTTTTTTTGTATATACAGATTTCAGGTGGTGTCTTGGTTTTCCATGCTTTTTTGCACCTCCCTTTTTTCATGTGCTCAATACTGTACCTTTTCTCTGTGTCATTCAATTTTATTACACATAACTTAATTTCTGAACTTATTTGTTTTGGTTTTCTTTGTATGTATGCACTGGATGGATTGTTACTGACATGTGGTGAACATTTCATGTCAACAGCACCTTTAAAAATATATTTACCTAGTAAAATGTTGACGTGTTCAATACTTATTTTACCCACTGTATGTATGTATGTGTGTGGGTATATATGTATATATACAGTACCTCACAAAGGTGAGTACACCCCTCACATTTTGTAAACATTTTATTACATCTTTTCATGTGACAACACTGAAGAAATGACACTTTGCTACAATGTAAAGTAGTCCTTGCGCTCCTCCACCTTCCGTTTGAGGATGCCCCTTGGATGCTCAATAGGGTTTAGGTCTAGAGACATGCTTGGCCAATCTGTCACCTTTACCCTCAGCTTCTTTAGCAAGGCAGTGGTCATCTTGGAGGTGCGTTTGGAGTCATTATCACGTTGGAATACTGCCCTGCGGCCCAGTCTCCAAAAGGAGGGGATCATGCTCTGCTTCAGTATGTCACAGTACATTTCGGCATTCATGGTTCCCTCAATGAACTGTAGCTCCCCAGTGTCGCCAGCACTCATGCAGCCCCAGACCATGACACTCCCACCACCATGCTTGACTGTAGGCAAGACACACTTGTCTTTGTACTCCTCACCTGTTTGCTGACACACACGCTTGACACCATCTGAACCAAATAAGTTTATCTTGGTCTCATCAGACCACAGGACATGGTTACAATAATCCATGTCCTTAGTCTGCTTGTCTTCAGCAAACTGTTTGTGGCTTTCTTGTGCATCATCTTTAGAAGAGGCTTCCTTCTGGGAAGACGGCCATGCAGACCAATTTGATGCAGTGTGGGTGTATGGTCTGAGCACTGACAGGCTGACCCTCCATCCCTTCAACCTCTGCAGCAATGCTGGCAGCCAGGGCCGGACTGGGTATGAAAACCAGCCCTGGAAAAAATGTCATACCAGCCCCATAGCATTATAATACCAGCCCAACAGCATAACGTCATTATTTTCTTGGAAAACCATGCATTTTAAAGCACATTTAAAGAGTGCATTATATATAGATAAGACACATATAAAAGCACATAGGGCTTTATATATATATATATATATATATATACACACTGCTGTGCGTTCGCTGCTTACACAGTGCTGTGTTAGGAAATCAAATAAATCGCTTCCCTAACACTGACCCGCCTCTCAGCCAATCAGGGTGCACTGGGTCTGGTTACCTGTCACCTGATTGACTGAAGCGACAGGCGCTGTGATCGGAGGAAGTGTGGAGCAACGCGCTGACCTGAGACAGGTAAGTGCGGGCGGGGGGGACACTGGCAGTAATTGATGGGCAAACTGGTGGCAATTGATGGGGCAAACTGGCGGCAATTGATGGGGCAAACTGGCGGCAATTGATGGTTACAGTGGCTGCGTTTGATGGCATAGTGGCTGCGTTTGATGGCACAGTGGCTGTGTTTGATGGGCACAGTGGTGGGAATTTATGGGCACAGTGGCTGCGTTTAATGGGCACAGTGGTGGCAATTTATGGGCACAGTGGCTGTGTTTGATGGGCACAGTGGTGGGAATTTATGGGCACAGTGGGCTGCGTTTAATGGGCACAGTGGCTGCAATTTATGGGTACAGTGGCTGCGTTTAATGGGCACAGTGGTGGCAATTTATGGTACAGTGGCTGCGTTTGATGGGCACAGTGGCTGTGTTTGATGGGCACAGTGGTGGGAATTTATGGGCACAGTGGCTGTGTTTGATGGGCACAGTGGTGGGAATTTATGGGCACAGTGGCTGCGTTTAATGGGCACAGTTGTGGCAATTTATGGGTACAGTGGCTGCGCTTGATGGCACAGTGGCTGTGTTTAATGGGCACAGTGGCTGCAATTGATGGGTACAGTGGCTGCGTTTGATGGCTCAGTGGCTGCGTTTGATGGGCACAGTGGCGGGAATTTATGGGCACAGTGGCTGCGTTTAATGGGCACAGTGGTGGGAATTTATGGGTACAGTGGCTGAGTTTGATGGGCACAGTGGCTGCGTTTAATGGGCACAGTGGCTGCAATTGATGGGTACAGTGGCTGCGTTTGATGGCACAGTGGCTGCGTTTGATGGGCACAGTGGCGGGAATTTATGGGCACAGTGGCTGCGTTTAATGGGCACAGTGGTGGGAATTTATGGGCACAGTGGCTGCGTTTGATGGGCACAGTGGCTGTGTTTAATGGGCACAGTGGTGGCAATTTATGGGTACATTGGCTGCGTTTGATGGCACAGTGGCTGCGTTTAATGGGCACAGTGGTAGCAATTTATGGGTACAGTGGCTGCGCTTGATGGCACAGTGGCTGTGTTTAATGGGCACAGCAGCTGCAATTGATGGGTACAGTGGCTGCGTTTGATGGCACAGTGGCTGCGTTTGATGGGCACAGTGGTGGGAATTTATGGGCACAGTGGCTGCGTTTAATGGGCACAGTGGTGGGAATTTATGGGCACAGTGGTGGGAATTTATGGGCACAGTGGCTGCGTTTGATGGGCACAGTGGCGGGAATTTATGGGCACAGTGGCTGCGTTTGATGGGCACAGTGGCGGGAATTTATGGGCACAGTGGCTGCCTTTAATGGGCACAGTGGTGGGAATTTATGGGCACAGTGGCTGCGTTTGATGGGCACAGTGGTGGCAATTTATGGGTACAGTGGCTGGGCTTGATGGCCCAGTGGCTGTAATTTATGGGCACAGTGGCTGCGTTTAATGGGTACAGTGGCTGTAATTTATGGGCACAGTGGCTGTAATCGTTGGGTACAGGAGAGAGAGAGAGAGAGAGAGAGAGAGAGAGAGACAGAGAGACAGAGAGACAGAGAGAGAGAGAGTTTTTTTTTTTGTACCTTAATTCTTGTGCTGCAGCTGCACGGCCGGCCACTTCTATTCTCCTTGTACAGATTAGAGGGCGGTGCTGGTGCCGCACAGGACGAGAAAAATCAAGCAGCAGCACGGTGTTCTCCTGCTCCTCCCCTCACACACACAGAGGCATATTAGTTGCCGGATCGGAGGAGGAGACACAGTCACACAGGCATTGCATAGTGCGGCGGGGGCCGCTGACACAGGCTTACACAGGCAGCCAGCCAAGCTCCGAGGCAAAAGCGGCCTCAGGGGTACTAAATGCAGCCAGCCTACCGGGAAATATCCCGGTATCCCGGTAGGCCAGTCCGCCCTGCTGGCAGCACTCATACGTCTATTTCCCAAAGACAACCTCTGGATATGACGCTGAGCATGTGCAACTCAACCTCTTTGGTCAACCATGGTGAAGCCTGTTCTGAGTGGAACCTGTCCTGTTAAACCACAGTATTGTATTGGCCACCATACTGCAGCTCAGTTTCAGGGTCTTGGCAATCTTCTTGTAGCTTAGGCCATCTTTATGTAGAGCAACAATTCTTTTTTTTCAGATCCTCAGAGAGTTCTATGCCATGAGGTGCCATGTTGAACTTCCAGTGGCCAGTATGAGAGAGTGAGAGCGATAACACCAAATTTAACACACCTGCTCCCCATTCACACCTGAGACCTTGTAACACTAACGAGTCACATGACACCTGGGAGGGAAAATGGCTAATGGACCCAATTTAGACATTAATGGCTGTGTGTTGAGTTGTTTTGGGGGGACAGCAAATTTACACTGTTATACAAACTTCTCTCTCTGGGCTGGGGGTGCGTGGATGGAGAACTTCTCTCTCGTGTGGGGGTAGGGGGGGCGTTGAACTGAGTCTTTGCCCCAGGTGAAAGAATGTCTAGCTTCACCACTGGTGTGCTCCTTCCAAAAGCCACCATTGCATTGTGAAGCACAGGGACCCATTTATGGTATCTCTGGACCTAAAGTAAGATATGCAACATAAACTGAAAGGTTTTATTTAAAATTGTATTTTGCATGTTGATAGGGGGGAAAGTGGGAACCAAGGAAGACAAAATTTAAACCGATTAAATTTAAAATATCCCACCCAGTAATATTCCAACTCTCCTAGGATTCTGGATCCCATTCTATCTTTGCCAACAGAGGCCATGTACACACTGATAAAGCTGACTGTAGTAAACCGATTTGTGACTGATGGCTTGTTTGACAGATCATTTACATTAGACCCTTTTTTCCTTCTTTGTGTCTTTTTACTCTTTTTTTTTTTTTTTTTCCTTAATCGGAAATAAAATATTGTTTTCATTATAAAAAATGAATTTTTTATAAAATTCGTCTGCCATTCATTGTTTGATTCACATGTATAGTTTAACACAATGGGGATTACATAAAAACTTGTGGCACACAGCACATTTACACAGCTGTGCACATCTCTTCTGCACACAGGGCACACCACAATTTTGGATGTTTATGTACCCACTTATTGCTGATCTGAATGTCAAACTGAAAAGGGCAGGTCTTGCCTTAATATAAATGTCAGTGTTAGAACCTTATTCAAGCCATGTGGTCAGATCAGAGCTCTTTTAAACAGGAGCATTTAAAAGGATTGCATCGGGTAGAACACAGAATTTTTAGATTGCATTTTACTACAAAAGGAGGCAGGGAGTAGGGAATGCCGCAGTTCGCTGCTTCTGTCGGCAGATGTCCCAACCCCCCACACACAGGGAAAAACACAGGGGACTATTTCGGTACTGAAGGTAGTAGGGTATTAATACAAAAAGGTGAAGAGAGGATAATAGGATAAAAACTATATTTTTAATAGAAAGCCATTTTAAAAAGATATATATATCACAATAATGCAATAACATATACAGTTGCAATACAGGACAAGGCAATATATACAACCACATGAATTGCATCCAGTAATAACAGAGATTGTAACAATGACTTGGATTCTCGACCGGTTTCGCGGTATTCACCGCTTCCTCAGGAGAGTAAAGTCTATAATGTAGCATAAAAGACTAATAATAAATATACAAAGATTCACAGATGCATAAAGTTTTTGTAATGGTGGCATTGAGGTCATTAAATAATACATTGAGCAATAATATACACATAAATAGTATCAACACATAAATAGTAAGAATAGGTAGAATACTACTACTATTTATGTGTTGATACCCTCTACTTTAGTGAGCTACCGTTTATGTCGCTCTGCTGTGGTGGGCATTGTTCTCCCCCCTTTGATCATTTTGGAGTGTAATTTACCTTACTCTATTACAGCTGCTACGGTGATTATCCCTTTTGCACATATCAGTGGCTCCAGCTGTGTGGAGCTTTCATCATTTACCCATGAGCGCTTGGATCGTTTAACGATTTTACCCCTCGATCCTTACCATTGTATGCTCCCCTTTTACTGTATTTCACCGCCCTCACTGATCACGTTGCAGGGGTAAGTTATGGCCCCTATTACCTGTGTGCATTCTCTTTCCTTCTCCTTCAGTCTTGCCTAATTCTTACCTGGACCTAATCTTAGGTCCTGCTTACCACTCAACCCTACTACCTTTCCTTTCCCCCTCCCCCCCCCCCCTCTCCCTACCCCCCCCCCCTTTTTCCCCCCCTTCCCCCCCCTTTCCTCTCTCCCCCCTTCCCCCCCCCCCTTTCCTCCCCTTTTCCCCCCCTATCCCCCCCCCTTTTTCCTCCCCTTTCCCCCCCCTATCCCCCCCCCTTTTTTTTTTCCCTCCCCCCATCCCCCTTCCCCCTCCTCCTTCCTTCCTACCTCTTACCCACAACCCCCCCCCTTTTCCCTCCCTTCCCTCCCCCCCCCTCCCCCTTCCCCCAACTCTTCCCTCCCTCCCCTCCTTTTTATCACTTTCCTCCCTTCTTTTTTCTTTCCCTCCTCTCCTCTTTCCTTCAACTACTCTAATTCCAGTCTCTGTCCTCTGCACACTGGGTTCCAAACTTAGAGGTAATTATGGGTACCCTTTTACTCTATCACGCCTTACCTTGTCTTGTGGTTTAGTTACCCACATATACACCAATTACCTAATATTTTACCCACCAGAGGCTGTTCTGTTATCCCCTGTGTTCGTCGCAGGGGGAATTGTATGGGGCCCCATATATCTACAGAGAATACCTGAGCGGGTGAGCCTGTCCTTTCTATATTCACTTGTATATTATTGCTCAATGTATTATTTAATGACCTCGCTGCCACCATTACAAAAACTTTATGCATCTGTGAATCTTTGTATATTTATTATTAGTCTTTTATGCTACATTATAGACTTTACTCTCCTGAGGAAGCGGTGAATACCGCGAAACCGGTCGAGAATCCAAGTCATTGTTACAATCTCTGTTATTACTGGATGCAATTCATGTGGTTGTATATATTGCCTTGTCCTGTATTGCAACTGTATATGTTATTGCATTATTGTGATATATATATCTTTTTAAAATGGCTTTCTATTAAAAATATAGTTTTTATCCTATTATCCTCTCTTCACCTTTTTGTATTAATACCCTACTACCTTCAGTACCGAAATAGTCCCCTGTGTTTTTCCCTGTGTGTGGGGGGTTGGGACATCTGCCGACAGAAGCAGCGAACTGCGGCATTCCCTACTCCCTGCCTCCTTTTGTAGTAGATTGTTGGGATGATGGTACTTTATACTTGGTAACTTAACTATTTAATCGTAGGCGCTCTGTCCTAGATTGCCATTTTATTTAAGAAATATCAGTAGGTGAAATAAGTATAATGACAAGATTGAATAGGTAACATGATCCTTGGAAGAATCTGGGACATACTGCATTTTACAAATAAAATTCTTTGAGTCCAGATTGGCTGCAGATGAGAAGTTTTTGGCTGGTGTTTCTGACCCCGGTCATATGTTCCCCAACTAAGGCTGGCCATACATTAACAGAAAATTGTACAAGAAAATTGTATAGATTTACCAAAACCATGTAATGGGGTCAAACCTAAACACTTTACATTTTTATGAAATCAGACAAGCCCTTGCACTACATCGTTGAAGGTGAATCTAAAGGAAATTGAATAAGAAAATTGTATAATGTATGGACAGCCTAATAGGCCTGACAGTATTCACTGAAAGGTTTTGTAACCCTTAACAAATAACATTTCTAACGTACTCCCTTTTTGTCTGTTCAATATACAATCAAAAGTGTTTTGTTTTATCAGTTTAATGAAGGCAAACAAAATACCTGTGGATCTTGCAAGAAATCTTGTCAGCTGATGGCTTCAGCCGGCCATACATGGAGTGAAATTTGGCCAGTTCAGGAGGAACTGGCTGAATTTCACTCCATGTATGGGCAGGCTGATTGTACCCAAGTCGACCCATCAATCAACTTTGGTACATCCGGCCTGTTGGATTTTTCTACATATGATTACTGCCAGCAGCTATAGCTGCTAGTTATCACCATAATATTCTGTCGGGTGGGAAGGCTCCCCATCCCGGCAGAATACAAGAGCGCTGCGGGGAACCTGCAATAAATTTTTGTTTTGGGTTTAGATAAACTTAATTGACTTTGTACATCTCTGTACTTACCAAGCTTTATATTGCTTCCCTCCAATCTAAAGGCTGTAGTCAAAATTTGACCCACAGCATACCATTAACACCATTCATTCTCAGCATGGATGCTGGAATGCTCAGATGTGGAAACAGCCTTAGAAAGCCAAGCACAGAATGCTTCTAACCTGAGAAAAGAGCATTCTGTTTCTACTCACACCTCAGTGGCTGGTCCTACAACTGACCCTCTAAATAGTCTGCATCATATACCTCCATTCTGCCCCTTGACTTTGTTATACTTGTGATTTCCAACAGCAGGACTGTAGGAAATGAACTTAGCGAGTGATAGTAGGGAGGGTTTTTTAAAACTCTCGTAGCACCCTCTAGTGTGTGCTACTAGAATTGAGAGTAGGTAAAAGCATATTTCTGGCCAGGAAAGGTTGGGTCAGGGTTACTAGAGGCCAGGGCTAGATGACTCATTCTGGCAGCTCTCTGGTGCCTCCCCATGGTATCTGGAAGGTTGAAGAACCTTCTAAAACTAGAGGGTGGGGGTTAGGAGGGGCTGCCTTGAATATTTATGGGCTCTCAGCCAATCCCCAGCAGTGGGCTGGCAGGGAACTGGGATACCCATAAATAGACCTGACCCATGCCAGCAGGCGGAGTTGGGTGGAAGATGGAGAAGCAGTGCTGAGGGA
>NC_133324.1:323389735-323472235 GCF_042186555.1 Aquarana catesbeiana | reverse complement strand
GACAGCACTGCCTCTGTTGCTAAAACTATCCTACCGTGAGCTGCAGTGTCTGAGAGGGGTAGCTTGTGAGACAGAAATAAGGAGGATGTGGCTAAGTCAGAGAAGGTAAAGAACATTTTGTTTATTTTATGAGGCGTGTACATCACATAGTAACTGCATCTGGTTCTTGTTTAGACTACTATACAGGAGTCTTTAGTTGTACTTTAGCACATCATTAAATGGTCTTTTGTCTAATGCAAGAAACATAAGTACCTGTGTATTGCAGTGTCCATTTACTCCCTGTGCTCAGGTGCAGGTGCAATCCCCTTTAACTTTATTCCACAAATTTCCCTAGGCAGGGCAGCCATCAGAAATTGTGGGGCCCCTTACATAGCTTTAGGTCTGGGCCCTCCCCAAGTCTGACCACCAACATTCCCCAGGGCCCGCCTATTGAAACCAAATCTGCCCACTAGCCATCCCACCAAGTCCTTCAGTGCCTCAGCCCCCCTCACACCTGTACGCTTTGAGCCCCCCTCACACCTGTACGCTTTGAGCCCCCCTCACACCTGTACGCTCTCAGCCCCCCTCACACCTGTACGCTCCCAGCCCCCCTCACACCTGTATGCTTTGAGCCCCCCTCACACCTGTACGCTCTCAGCCCCCCTCACACCTGTACGTTCTCAGCCCCCCTCACACCTGTATGTTCTCAGCCCCCCTCACACCTGTATGCTTTGAGCCCCCCTCACACCTGTACGCTCTCAGCCCTCCTCACACCTGTACATTCTCAGCCCCCCTCACACCTGTACGTTCTCAGCCCCCCTCACACCTGTACGTTCTCAGCCCCCTCACACCTGTACGCTCTCAGCCCCCCTCACACCTGTACGTTCTCAGCCCCCCTCACACCTGTACGTTCTCAGCCCCCCTCACACCTGTACGTTCTCAGCCCCCCTCACACCTGTACGTTCTCAGCCCCCCTCACACCTGTACGTTCTCAGCCCCCCTCACACCTGTACGTTCTCAGCCCCCCTCACACCTGTACTCTCTCAGCCCCCTCACACCTGTACGTTCTCAGCCCCCCTCACACCTGTACTCTCTCAGCCCCCCTCACACCTGTACTCTCTCAGCCCCCCTCACACCTGTACTCTCTCAGCCCCCCCCCACACCTGTACGCTCTCAGCCCCCCTCACACCTGTACGCTCTCAGCCCCATTCACACATGTACGTTCTCAGCCCCCCTCACACCTGTACGCTCTCAGCCCCTCTCAAATCTGTACTCTCTCAGCCCCCCTCACACCTGTACGTTCTCAGCCCCCCTCACACCTGTACGTTCTCAGCCCCCCTCACACCTGTACGTTCTCAGCCCCCCTCACACCTGTACTCTCTCAGCCCCCCTCACACCTGTACTCTCTCAGCCCCCCTCACACCTGTACTCTCTCAGCCCCCCTCACACCTGTACTCTCTCAGCCCCCCTCACACCTGTATGCTCTCAGCCCCCCTCACACCTGTACGCTCTCAGCCCCCCTCACACCTGTACGCTCTCAGCCCCCCCTCACACCTGTACGTTCTCAGCCCCCCTCACACCTGTACGCTCTCAGCCCCCCTCACACCTGTACGTTTTCAGCCCCCCTCACACCTGTACGCTCTCAGCCCCCCTCACACCTGTACTCTCTCAGCCCCCCCTCACACCTGTATGCTCTCTGCCCCCTCATACCTGTACGCTCTCAGCCCCCTTACACCTGTATGCTCCCAGCCCCCCTCACACCTGTACTCTCTCAGCCCCCCTCACACCTGTATGCTCTCTGCCCCCTCATACCTGTACGCTCTCAGCCCCTTACACCTGTACGCTCTCAGCCCCCCTCACACCTGTACTCTCTCAGCCCCCCTCACACCTGTATGCTCTCTGCCCCCTCATACCTGTACGCTCTCAGCCCCCTTACACCTGTATGCTCTCTGCCCCCTCATACGTGTACGCTCTCAGCCCCCCTCACACCTGTATGCTCTCTGCCCCCTCATACCTGTACGCTCTCAGCCCCCTTACACCTGTATGCTCTCTGCCCCCTCATACGTGTACGCTCTCAGCCCCCTTACACCTGTATGCTCTCAGCCCCCCCTTATACCTGTATGCTCTTAGCCCCCCTCACACCTGTACGCTCTCAGCCCCCCTCACACCTGTACGCTCTCAGCCCCCCTCACACCTGTACGTTCTCAGCCCCCCTCACACCTGTATGCTTTGAGCCCCCCTCACACCTGTACGCTCTCAGCCCTCCTCACACCTGTACATTCTCAGCCCCCCTCACACCTGTACGTTCTCAGCCCCCCTCACACCTGTACTTTCTCAGCCCCCTCACACCTGTACGCTCTCAGCCCCCCTCACACCTGTACGTTCTCAGCCCCCCTCACACCTGTACGTTCTCAGCCCCCCTCACACCTGTACGTTCTCAGCCCCCCTCACACCTGTACGTTCTCAGCCCCCCCTCACACCTGTACGTTCTCAGCCCCCCTCACACCTGTACTCTCTCAGCCCCCTCACACCTGTACGTTCTCAGCCCCCCTCACACCTGTACTCTCTCAGCCCCCCTTACACCTGTACTCTCTCAGCCCCCCTCACACCTGTACTCTCTCAGCCCCCCCCACACCTGTACACTCTCAGCCCCCCTCACACCTGTACGCTCTCAGCCCCATTCACACCTGTACGTTCTCAGCCCCCCTCACACCTGTACGCTCTCAGCCCCTCTCAAATCTGTACTCTCTCAGCCCCCCTCACACCTGTACGTTCTCAGCCCCCCTCACACCTGTACGTTCTCAGCCCCCCTCACACCTGTACGTTCTCAGCCCCCCTCACACCTGTACTCTCTCAGCCCCCCTCACACCTGTACTCTCTCAGCCCCCCTCACACCTGTACTCTCTCAGCCCCCCTCACACCTGTACGCTCTCAGCCCCCCTCACACCTGTACGCTCTCAGCCCCCCTCACACCTGTACGCTCTCAGCCCCCCCTCACACCTGTACGTTCTCAGCCCCCCTCACACCTGTACGCTCTCAGCCCCCCTCACACCTGTATGTTCTCAGCCCCCCTCACACCTGTACGCTCTCAGCCCCCCTCACACCTGTACACTCTCAGCCCCCCTCACACCTGTACTCTCTCAGCCCCCCTCACACCTGTATGCTCTCTGCCCCCTCATACCTGTACGCTCTCAGCCCCCTTACACCTGTATGCTCTCAGCCCCCCTCACACCTGTACTCTCTCAGCCCCCCTCACACCTGTATGCTCTCTGCCCCCTCATACCTGTACGCTCTCAGCCCCCTTACACCTGTACGCTCTCAGCCCCCCTTACACCTGTACTCTCTCAGCCCCCCTCACACCTGTATGCTCTCTGCCCCCTCATACCTGTACGCTCTCAGCCCCCTTACACCTGTATGCTCTCTGCCCCCTCATACGTGTACGCTCTCAGCCCCCTTACACCTGTATGCTCTCAGCCCCCCCTTATACCTGTATGCTCTTAGCCCCCCTCACACCTGTACGCTCTCAGACCCCTCACACCTGTACTCTCTCAGCCCCCCTCACACCTGTACGCTCTCAGCACCCCTCACACCTGTACGCTCTCAGCCCCCCTCACACCTGTACGCTCTCAGCACCCCTCACACCTGTACGCTCTCAGCCCCCCTCACACCTGTACGCTCTCAGCCCCCCTCACACCTGTACGCTCTCAGCACCCCTCACACCTGTACGCTCTCAGCCCCCCTCACACCTCTACGCTTTTAGCCCCCCTCACACCTGTACACTCTCAGTCCCCCTCACACCCCCCACACCTGTACGCTTTCAGCCCCCTTCACACCTGTATGCTCTCAGCTCCCCTCACATGTGTATATATGACACACACAGGCATGTACACACACACACACACACACACATACACAGGCATGTACACACACACACATGCACACACACACAAACACAAACACACAGGCATGTACACACACAGCCACCCCCTTTACTTGTACAACAGCCCTTACTTATAAGGTGGTCCTCCTAGTCCCAGCTCTTGTTTCCACATGTGGCTAAGACACAGATAGGATCTGCAGTCCAGGATACATTACACTGAGCACTGGCAGCTCACACAAGAGGTGCACATGCAGGAAATGGCCAGAGGTGGCAGCAAAAAGCCCGATGTGAGCTCAATGACACAGAGCAGCTGCCGACTCACACACATACAGAAGAATTCACGTAGCTCCTCTGCACCCGCACCTGCCTTCTCACATCCCTGCCAGTTAGCTGGGCCAATCCAGACGCTCGGGCCCCTGATGGTGGCCCTGTCCCTGGGTTTATGGACACACCCAGGGAAAATACGTTTCTCTGCTTCCCTCCCTCAGCAGCTCAGGGAGACCACATCTGTGCTAGCAAAAGTAGCTGGGCAAGTGATCTACATCCAGGTGGGAGGCAATCCACTGTCAGAATCATTGTGCAGGCAGCCAGGTGGCTAATAGCAAGCAGTTTCCCAGGAAGACCCAGCTACTGTGGGTAGCCCCTCCTCAACTGCAGTTCCAGTTGGGTGGCTCTCTGTCCTTGAATTCCTCCAGCCACCATCTTGAATTCATATGTGGTGCATGCGCAGACTGGCCACAGGGATCTTTGACAGGCCTACAGAACATGATAGATCCCCACGCCGCCTGTGCATGTCTCGTGTGCACATGTGTGAGATTCCACAAGTTGAGATGAGTGACGTAGAAAACCCAGGAGGCAGCTCACAGGACCATGTGCATAGGCAGAATAGACACAACAGATCCTGGAGTAACTATTGGTGTTTCTGCATACACGCAGGATCTTGCCTAGACTAAAATGATGGACCAAGTGATTGTAAAGTCAATTTTTTCCTTCTATTAAAATAACAAACATGTTATACTTGCCTGCTCTGTTCAGTGGTTTTGCACAGGGCAGCCCTGATCCTCCTCTTCTTGGGTCCCTGGCTGGAGCTCCTGGCCTCTCCTTCCTGTTAATTGCCCCCACAGCAAGCAGCTTGCTCTTGGGGCACCCGAGCCAAGACACGGAGCTGCGGTTCTGCCCTGCCCCCTCTCTCTCCTGATTGGCTGACTGAGTTTGATCAACAGCAGTGGGTGCCAATGGCACCCCTGCTGTGTCTTAGCCAATTAGGAGAGAGAGTCCCAGACGACCGAAGCACTCGTGGACATCGCTGGATAGAGATCGGGCTCAGGTAAGTATTAGAGCCCTTTCACACTGGGGCGGGGGGCGGCGTCGGCAGTAAAATGCCGCTATTATTAGCGGCGTTTTACCGAGAAAGGGTTAAATACCACCGCAAAGCGCCTCTACAGAGGCGCTTTGCCGGCGGTATAGCCGCGCCGTCCCATTGATTTCAATGGGCAGGAGCGGTAAAGGAGCGGTATACACACCGCTCCGAAGATGCTGCTGGCAGGACTTTTTTTACCGTCCTGCCAGCGCATCGCTCCAGTGTGAAAGCCCTCGGGGCTTTCACACTGAAATGCAAGCAGCGGCACTTTCAGGTCGGTTTGCAGGCGCTATTATTAGCGCAATAGCGCCTGCAAACCGCCCCAGTGTGAAAGGGCTCTTAGGGGGGCTGCTGCACACAGAAGGCTTTTTATCTTAATGCATGAATGCATTATGATAAAAAAAAAAAAACCTTCTGACTTTACAACCAATTAAACTTGAAGTTTAGGGGGAAAAAAATATTTACTTTATTTTTTTTGGAGGGGGGGGAATTATGTTATAGTGAGAGGGAAAGAGGCACGTTACAAAAAAATGAAAGGGCCGCTTTGGTTTTAGCAAAACTTTGGTCTCCTGCCCTTGCAGGACTTGGCTGTGCTGCATGGCAGAGCTGTGTATTTCATAAATAGATGGACAAAAATAGGAATCATTTTAAAGGTAAAACCGCTTCCATGCACAAACGTTTTGTGTACTTTTTCCACTAAAAAAAAAATAAGATGAGAGAAACGGAGGAGTGAAGTGTTCATCCAATTGTCCTGCCAGCATGTACAAAATACAAAAAAGGAGTATTTCCTGTTAAAAACAAGTCAATGGTAGTTGACATTGAACATGAAGGCATAAAAAAAACTATAGCTCATATTGGTGAATAAATTGTTAAACGTTTTCTACATTTTTATTCACAGGAATGACTGGAATTCTGATGTGCGCAGCTGGATTGCCTGTTTGCTTAACCAGAGCCCCTAAACCCATCCTGCACCCCCCTCCTGTCAGCAAAGAGGATATCAAACCTGTCAGTGGTATCAGTGGCATCTGCAGAAAAACTAAAAAGAAGCATCTCAAAAAAAGTAAGTAAATACAGCAAAACATATAAAGGTGCAGGGGGCTCATTGGTGGATACAATAAAATACGCAGACAATAAAATACGCAGACAATAAAATCCCGGTTTGTATATGATTTAAAGGGCCAGTCCACTCAAAATGGATATTTCAGTATTTACCGGAGAATCAAACCACCTGACATTTTATTTTTCTCTTAAGGGCTTATTGGTAAGATCTCTGCTCTTAAGTTACTGGGTCTGCACACCAGAGTTTAGTGTCACTTTAGCTTCTACCTCCTCTATATGACAACATTATTTTCACTAATAATACATAATAATAATGGTCAGAAAATAAACCAAGACAGTGAAAATTGTAGTCATTGGTGGTCAGTGTTGAAAGGCCTCCTTACCCTGAATCTTACCCTGAATCTGACCCTGAATCTTGGTATGGTCCCACTGTTCCCACTGATTTTTTTTCTTACAAAATGCACAAGGAGGAATTGGAATACACTAGAGTAAGTTGGAACAACCAATACTCCCAGCTGGATAGAAAGAAGTAAACATTTTGCACAGGGAAAAATCACTACTAAAGTATTTTAGACCTAAAGGAGCGAGGGGATGACAATAAACAGCTAAAGGCTTCACCTTTTAGGAAATTTTTTAAGTTTTGGGTAAATGCATTATTCAGTCTAAAGGTGGACATCTGGCGTTTTTTTTTTTTTTTGCCTATTCTCTGCATACTCCACACACAACAAGAGCGTAATTCACATTGGCCGGGCAGGACTTGGTTCTTTCATGCCAAAGTAATAGCACAGATGTATGGTTATGTCCCGCTCCCACTTTTAAAAAAAATTTTTTTTTTATTTGGCAGTAGCATTCTCCTATATTGATACACTGTTATAAATTATACTACACTATTTAGAGAGCCAAGAAGTACTCTGTACAATGTGAGTGGAGGGTAGTTGTGTTTTGTTGAATTGAAGTGAATTTAATATCCTTAGTACTGTAGTATACTAAATTAGTGGTGAGTGTTTTTTTTTTTTGTTCTGCAATTGTAATATATCTCAGGAATGTCAGCATATTGGCCAGGTGAGCTAAACTACCATGTTTTTCATTCTTACCTTTCTAGAAAGTCAAAAACATTGTTTTGTGATTGTGAGAGCTGGAGTACATTTGTCCTTAAAAAAAAAAAAAAAAAAAAAAAAGGGTTGCAAGAAAATCACTTAATTCCCCCATCAACACATTGTTGATGAATTCCTCCCACAGACATTGTTTTCCCCATAGAGGGGGGGGGTGCCTTCCTGGCCGAGGGAACACACAGTAATTATTGCTACTGGCAATAACCGCATGAAAAATCCAATAGGCTGGTTGTACTCACGTTGATCTGTTGATCAACTTGGGTGCAATCAGCCTGCCCATACATGTTTCGAATCTTGAACCATCTATGACTGACTTAACCGTATGCAGGTGAAAAAGAAGTGTAGCCAAAGCTTTCTTGTTCATACTACTTTTGTGGGTCACAGGAGTGTACTTATTGCTGCTCTCCTGTGACCCAGATTCAACCAACAATGGGCTAAAGCCCACTGTCAGCTCAGCTGACATCACAGGGGATCCTGCCAATAATGTTGGGATCCACACAGATGCCTGATCGGCAGCTGGCTCAGCCTCACGGCGTGCCGCTAAGGCCAGCCATCCGCGGTTCGAATCTCGGCCAGGTCTGTCGAATCTCAAACCATTAATTGGCAGGCTGAATGTACCAAGTTGATCGATTGATCAGCTTGGGTACAACCAGCCTGCTGGGGGTTTGCTTAGATTATGGCAAGCGGCTGCTATAGCCACTAGCTATAATCACTATCTTCTTCTGGTGGGGACTGCCCCCCACTGCCCACTCTGGCCCTCCCGCCAGGAGAAGACGGTCTGTGTTGATGGGGGAATTGTGCAAATTAGTTTCCTGCAACTGGTGGTTGGCCGGCCTTAGAGCCTGAGCCAGTTGCTCTCATGGAAGACCGAGAACTGAGTGATCAGCAGTCAAAAGATCGCTCAGTTCTTGGGCTTAGAGCTGACGGGGACAACTGCAGCATTGGACCAATGATGCAGCCATATAGGTGAAAATGTATGTTTGTTTTTTTGCTATCCCACACTTCTTCTGTAATATACAGTATGTAATGATAGTATTCAGTATATTTAGATTATTCTCCACACATGCAGACCAAACTGTCCAGGAAATTGACAGCGACAGGGGTTGGGACAAACTTTAACAATCCCTAAAAAGAGGATTTACTGTGTGAATAAAAAGGTCAGTTGTAAACAGTGATAGGCTGGATTTAGAACTGTGCAGCCTGTTGCGATTTGCTACAGTACATTATTTTGCACAATAAAGCACATTGTGGTTAGGCAGCAAAGTTCATTTTGAATGGGCTACCAGTGCACAGCAATGGACCAAAAAAAGTCCATGACCTTTTTTTTAAAGCAGTTTATCACATCATGTGAGTTGTGGTGTGCTACAGTGTGGGAGCATTGCCTGCTACTGTTTATGTGCATTGGGGTGCCATGCCAAATTAATGACGTATTGTGGTGTGGTGCTATTCAAATTGAACAGTATGTGCTCCACAGTAACGGGCAGTGAAATGCACATTTTTCCCGAACACTATCTCAGTGCCTAAATCTAAATAGGCCCTTATCATTTGTTCTAACTCTTGGCACTGTCACTTCAGTTGGACAGCTTGCTGCTTACAGACTGCATGTAAATATAGAGAAAATTTTAAAGAAGGGAGTAATGTAAAAGTAAAGTAAAGTAATAACAGTAATATGATCAGGTAATAAGCAAGTGTTCATTTTAAATTTCTAACAATGCATACATACACTATATTGTCAAAAGTATTGAGACGCCTGCCTTTACACACACACACATGAACTTTAATGGCATTCCAGTCTTAGCCCGTAGGGTTCAATATTGAGTTGGCCCACCCTTTGCAGCTATAACAGCTTCAACTCTTCTGGGAAGGCTGTCCACAAGGTTTAGGAGTGTGTCTATGGAAATATTTGACCATTCTTCCAGAAGTGCATTTGTGAGGTCAGTCACTGATGTTGGACAAGAAGGCCTGGCTCGCAGTTTCCTCTCTAATTCATCCCAAAGGGATTGTATCAGGTTGAGGTCAGGACTCTGTGCAGGCCAGTCAAATTCCTCAACCCCAAACTCGATCATCCATGTCTTTGTGGACCTTGCTTTGTGCACTGGTCCAAATCATTTGGTGTGGGGTTGTTTTTCAGGGGTTGGGCTTGGCCCCTTAGTTCCGGTGAAGGGAACTCTTAAGGCATCAGCATACCAAGACATTATCAACAATTTCATGCTCCCAACTTTGTGGGAATAGTCTGGGGATGGCCCCTTCCTGTTGCAACATGACTGCGCACCAGTGCACAAAGCAAGGTCCATAAAGACATGGATGAGCAAGTTTGGGGTGGAGGAACTTGACTGGCCTTCTGGACCAACATCAGCGCCTGACCTCACAAATGCACTTTTGGAAGAATGGTCAAACATTCCCATAGACACTCCTATACCTTGTGGACAGCCTTCCCAGAAGAGTTGAAGCTGTTATAGCCGCAAAGGGTGGGCCAACTTAATATTGAACCCTACAGACCAAGACTGGGATGCCATTAAAGTTCATGTGTGTGTAAAGGCAGGTGTCACAATACTTTTGACAATATAGTGTACCTTTTATATGCACCTTTTGAAGTTGTCATTTTAAATTGTTCATAAAAGTTAAGGTGCTTAAATATTAGCTGTATGCTTATCCACAGGGAAATTATTATTGGAAACTACTTTGTTTGGGATGTAATTTGTTGGTAATTACTTGTCAGTACTCACATGAATAGTATACTTGGAAAATCTGTCTGTACACTGACAGCTTGTGTATGATCATTGTACAGATGTCTGTATTGTCACCTAATCCTCCATACATTCCACACAGGTGGCAGATTGTATTTTACAGACATTGAGTAATACGGTTAGATTTTCTACTGTTTGCGCACTATTATTGTGATCATTTATTCTCAGTATAGCAAATGTGAGTATTGCAGAGAAGACTGATGCTCTGTAACAGCCCATTATGCCTAGTCTTTTGGGGAGGTGAACTGGAACCACATCAGACTGCTTTTTTCTTCTATAGGTTTACTGGCGTCTAAAGTTTAATGCAAGCTTCAGAAACATTTGGCAAGCTCTTTTGGGATGGTTCCTAATCTATCTTGAGGATTACCTATACTTAAGCTCAACATCGCAAAGAGGATTTCTTCTTTTGAAACACAGCTTTAAAAAATACTTTAACAAATTAGTGTATAAAAGGACCAAAAAAATTGTGGCTGAAAGGACCACACTGCTGATTAGGCATTCTATGTACTACAGGCTTTCTATCCAGTTGTTTTACATCGCTTACATTTCATTTAAAGCACACGTGTACTGATTAAAATATGAAACATGCTACTGCTGATTTCCATATAAAATGCAATATATATATATAAATATAAAAATTATAGTTGCCTGGCTCTTTGGCATCAGTACTTTCTGAGACACTGACCTGGGACAAGTCTGCAAATCAGCAGAGTCAGCATTTTTTATCTACATACTTGTTCTTGGTCAGTGATTTAGAAAGTACTAAAGCCACTGGACCAGAATGACAGCCAAGAAAATTGTATTTACATTACAAAAGGGGAAGGTAGCAATTGTAAGCACCATATATAGTACATATATCAGTATAGTTCCCCTAAATACAATCAGCACAGCACTGTAAACCTGCCATTGTACTGATTTATAGAGCAAGTGAACTTTCGGTTTACATCAGCTAAATATACCAAAGGTGCTTCAAAAAGTGTGCACAGTCTTACAATTTTTTTCAGCCACAGTAGAAATATCTGTTTGTTGTCACCATGCTGCAGAGAAGGACCCTTGCTCTGTGTGTGGAAGCAGAGGTCTCTCTACTAAATCAGAGCTAGAGCTCCCCAAGCAGTAGGGAGCATGAGCTTTTCTGACTGCCAGGTCTTTATGACTCTGCAGGGAGATTGTTAAATCTCTCCAGAGAGATTACTGCTTCCAAACATACTTTAACTGAATTTGTTTTTTTGACATTGATAGGTAAGAATCCGGAGGAGGTAGTGCGAAGATACATACAGAAAGTGAAGTCTCCACCAGATGAGGTAAGCCTAACAATTAGCCTATTAAAGCTGTTCTGGCCAGACGTTACAATATAAATGATGCAATCTTAATGTAATCTGCTTTACATTTACTACCAGCTTTGTAGCTGTCTTTTAAGTTTTTATCCAGTCAGGTAGGCCCTCACACGGTCAGGATGGTAAAAACCACTTGAATACCATTCTATAATACCCCTTCATTACCTGGCCGTTTTCCAGTGCTGTGACATCTTCCCTGACAATTATTCGGTCATGCAACACCGAACACAAATTCATTTCAAATCTTTTTATGATACAGATAGAAGTTTCGTTTGGTGGTATTTAATCACCACTTTATTTTTTTTTTACTTTTGACTATATAAATAAGAAGAAAAAAAAACTGAGCATTCTTAAATGTTTCCCTTACATTCTGTTACATTAAAAATGGCAGGACAGTATGAACACCTTCAAAATAACCCCTTTTAGAAAACTAGACACACCAAGGTGGTCTCGTTTTTTGCCGCTTTTTTTCAGTAATGAAGATTAATACTGGTATTGAGGAGGTTTAAACACGAAGCTTGGTAATGATGCACTAGATACAGTACATACAGGTCATGCACATAGGGAAATGGTGGTGAAGGGATTAATGTACAGGCCATATACAGTGGGAAAATGGAGATGAAGGGGTTAAAGCGTTTGTAAAGGAAAAAAAGCAAAAAAAAAGAAAAACAAACGTTTCATATGTACTCGCTCTGTGCAATAGTTTTACACATAGCCGCCCCAATCCTCCTCTTCTCGGGTCCCCCGCCAGTGCTCTGGGCCCCTCCCCCTTGCTGAATGCCCCTATAGCAAGCCGCTTGCTATGGGGACAACCTGTGCTTACTCACTCCCAAGCCGGCACTCTATATCCATTCGACATGGCTCAGCCCCGTCCCCTGCTCCTGCCTCACTAGCTGTGATTGACAGCATCAGGAGCCAATGGCCTCAGCCAATGAGGAGTGAGAGACCCAGGAGAGCCTCAGCTCTCGTGCACATCCCTGGATTGAGATTGGGTTGACTGATCGGGGAGCTGCACACTGAAGGTTTTAAAAAAACCTTCAGCCCTTACAGCCACTTTAATGTTCAGATGTGCAGGATAAGGGATCAAATAGGTGGTTAATATACAGGCCACATACAGATGGCTGTATTGGAGAGGAAGGGGGTGAAAGGGTTAAAAACAATCTTGTGCTGCATCGATCTGCTTACACCAGGGACAAATTAATGATTTATTCATTCATTAGGTCCTATTTCTAGCCTCCCTTTGTTGTAAGAGGAAGGGAAGGGTTCTCAATAATATAAACAATTCTGTGTACATCTGAAAACTCGGTGACTGGTCTCTTCAATGACCAATCATATGGTACAGAGCCACTTAGATTGGCTCTGTATTTACTGACTGTGAACAGGACACAAGATGAAGTATTCAGGTACATAAGGGTTATGTGTTTGCCTTCAGGAGATTGGACATTGACTGTGAGGACAGCCTAGTAAAACCCCTCCCAATCTCATTATGCCCTGTTTTTTGGGGCATTTTTTTTTTTGTTAATGTCTTTTCTCCTCTGATGAACAAAGCATTTCTCTTCTTTTTTTCAAGATTTTTTTTTTAGTAATTCTCTTTAGTTGCTGCAAAGCCGGAAGGGGTTCATTTTGCAGCCTCAACATTGCCACAGGAGCCATACCTGGACCCAGCTAAGAGAAAGAAGCTGTGTCATGTAAGTCAGCCACAGAGTGTTTTATTTGTCCAGGGCCACAGTGCACCTATATGGTGGAACCCTATCCCTGAAGACTCCATGCGGAGTGTGCTAATTGGAGAGGTGAAGATTAGTGGAAGCAACGTGTTCCCTGAATGCTGCCTCCCCGTCACACTGAACTGGTCCAGGCAGATGTGGTACTTGGATTTCGTCGGACTTCTGGCACACTCTCCATGGGCCCTCCCAGGTCATTCAGATCTTTTGTTCCAGGGACTGGTTTATCACCCTTCTTCTAGACTGCTGCCTGCACAGCCTGGCTGTTGAAGCCCAGGTCCTGAGGTATAGGGTTCTATCTGTTCCCACACTTTTCAAAGCTAGGAAATTGACTTTTCTCAAAGCCTACCATTGCACCTGGATAGCATATTTATCTTGGTGTAAGGAAAGAAAATTCCATCCCAGAAAGTTGGTGGGACAAATCCTGATTTTTCTTCGGTCTGGTCTGGATTAACATTTATCCTTGGGCACGATCAAGTATCAAATTTCCATGCTAGGGGTTCTTTTTCAAAAACTGCTTGCCTCTCACTCCTTAGTGGAGGTCTTTGTACAGGGTGCCACTCAAATTATTCCCCCTGTATGTCCTTCAGTAGCACAATGGGATCTCAGCCTGGTCCTGTTGGTTCTTCAGAAACAGCCCCTCTGATATTACTCTGTTTACTCTTATTAATTAATTAAGTAATTTATTTATGAGGTTGCCTTCCTCGTTGCAGTCACCTCTGCAAGGTGAGTTTCTGAAGTACTGGCTTTATTGTCCTATATAGAGACAATGTTTTGAAGGCCAAGGCCACTTTTTCTTCTGAAGGTGGTTTTTGCACTTTCCATTAACCAGGACAACACGTGGGCCTGTTCGCTTTTTGTTTGCAGTGTCGACCACACCTCAGTTCGACTGCTTTTCAGTGTCTCTATGTACCTGTATACTTTCAGTGCCTTTAAATGTACAATTAAGAAAATTTTCATTTTTCTTTTAAAATAAAATGCTTTTCTTAGAGTACATTAAGGGACACAGCCCCCTCCCCTTTTCCTAAGATCTATTCCTACTATTGCTTTGCTACAAAACAGAGGCATGATGTGCGTGGGAAGGGTTATACAGCATTTTCATTTTTTTTCCAGTGTCCAAACTCCTGAATGCTGCAGCATAACCCCTGAATGCTTTATATTGTATCCATTTAATGTACTCCAGGAAAAAGATTTTACAGTAATTCACAAAAACCTATTTCCCTTGTGTTTTAGTGTGCATTAAAGTGGTTGTATACCCATTCCGACTACTTTTATGTAAATGGACAATTGCAGGTTTTAAAACAAGTTGCGCTATATAAAAAGTCTCCTTACCTGCTTGCCTTTCCTGTATTCTGTATATTTTTCACTTCTGACGTCATCCGCACATGCGCCTTATTTCCTATTTTTCCGGCAAGCAGAGACCCTGCCAGAAAAATGCAGGGTCTATGCCGGTGCTGCATCATTTCCGAGTGTCGACGTCAGCCCCGACATCACGCGAGACTTGATTGTACTTCTGCAATGTGAAGAGGATCATGGACACCTTGGAAAGCCCTTTTACTGCGCATGCGGGGGATTAGGGACAATAGTTGCTACTGAGGGTGGAAGTAAAATAGAATACATAACCCGGAAGACCACAGTTCCTATGGTGGCAGCTAATATCGCTGATGACCGCTTAGAATATAAAAGAAAAAAAACACTAAGAATGATTTTTGGGCATACTCTTAGTGCCCATTTGATTGAAAATCAATATTGGAATGTTGTTTAAGTAGGGTATCTTTTAGAGAGTTTACTACCGCTTTCAAGTGGAACCTAACCTATAATAACTTGATAAAAAATAATGTTCTTTAGCAAGGAACATACGTTCCACATTAATAATTTTACCAAAATTAGTCTGTGCTGTAAATTGCCTCCATGATTGCTTCTGTTTCTTCTTGCTGGAGGCTGCCATTTTGCTGAAGCCTAGAGCTCCTAAACAGCAGTAAATCTTTAGGCTGTCAGCAGATCGGCCTCTATACACTTTTAGCACAGTGCTAAAAAAATAGAGAGCAACTGAGCATGTGCAGAGCAGGATGAGACAGTGTATTACTGGATTTTATACAGTGTAGGCACTTCTTTTTTATGTGTTACATAGCTATACAAGCAAAAGGGGCCAGCCTGAGGTGATCTAGCATGACTTTTCTGACTATAATTCCACTAAAAATATCAGTGTTGTAAGATGAATGGTAAAAGCAAAGTTGCTGTGGTTATGCTATTCACACAGATTGGCAAGGCAGTTGTCATATATAACTTTTACATTAAAGTACTTTATGCAAGGGTAAATGTAATTTGATATTATGTGGTGGCGTAAAGGGCAGAATTTTATTTGAAGGTTTTCTTTTGGCTTTTTAGGACTGTACCATCTGCATGGAGCGTCTGGTCACTGCCTCTGGGTATGAGGGTGTCCTGACTCACAAAGGGATTCGCTCGGACCTGGTTGGAAAACTGGGGAAGTGTACCCATATGTACCATGTTCTGTGCCTGGTGGCCATGTATAATAATGGTAACAAGGTAGGTTGTAGTATGACCATAAAAAACATCTCTGCTGCTGTTCATATACATTAGAAATTATGTCAGTTTACTCACTGATGGTCATAACAAGCTTCCATAGAAGATAAAAGTGTATTTAGTTAAGTGTAGACATTATCACATCCTGTTTCCTTATAATGCAATGGGTGTTTACGCGTCTCTGAAGAATAGAGGTAGCTTGAAGGCTTATGTTCCACTACATGTTATCATGGGATAAGAATTGTTGGATCTTCTTTATATTTATAAAAAGTATCTTTGCAGGATGGCAGCTTGCAGTGTCCTACCTGCAAAGCAATCTATGGAGAGAAAACAGGTACACAGCCTCCAGGGAAAATGGAGTTTCATGTCATTCCTCACTCCCTGCCGGGATACCCGGAGTGTAAGACTATTCGCATAGTGTACGATATCCCCAGCGGAATGCAGGTACTAGCCATGACTTAACATGATAAATTTGAAATAAAATGCAACGCCAGTTTGAATGATTCATTTTCTCTTGCATTTTCACATTTTGTCTCGATATTTAATGCATTTTACAGATTGAATGTAAAGTTCCATAAAAATACTGTAGGTATTGCTTTTCTAGGTATGGTTTATATATGCACAACTTGCTATATCTCTGCTAAACACACAGCCAGGGCCGCCATCAGGGGGGTACAGCCGTTACAACTGTAAGGGGCCCGCCCGGGACAGAAGAAGGCAGGATGGGTGAAGAGGATCCGTGCTGTGCAGTATAGAAACGATCTCACAGTTTCTGCAGTTCTCGTGTCATTGATTTTAGACATTGAGCTGTCTATTGCCACCTCTGGATACTATGTACATGTGTATCCCTTGTGTGGTAGTGATCTGCCTGTACTATGCTTCTCAGCAACATGTCAGCTTTGTAAAAATGAGCTGGGACCGGGTAAGAAGTTACAACAAGTAGGGGCTGTGAAGGAAAGGGAGGGGGGCTGTTTGTGTACAGGGTGGGGCCAGAGGCATGTGTGTACAGATTTGTGCATGTGGGGCTGCCATATATACAGGTGTGTGTGTGTGTGTGTGGGGGGCCTGACATATACAGTGGGGGCAGAAAGTATTCCGACCCCCTTCAATTTTTCACTCTTTGTTATATTGCAGCCATTTGCTAGAATCATTTAAGTTCATTTTTTCCTCATTATTGTACACACAGCACCCCATATTGACAGAAAAACACAGAATTGTTGACATTTTTGCAGATTTATTAAAAAAGAAAAACTGAAATATCACATGGTCTTAAGTATTCAGACCCTTTAATGTGACACTCATATATTTAACTCAGGTGCTGTCCATTTCTTCTGATCATCCTTGAGATGGTTCTACACCTTGATTTGAGTCCAGCTGTGTTTGATTATAGTGATTGGACTTGATTAGGAAAGCCACACACCTGTCTATATAAGACCTTACAGCTCACAGTGCATGTCAGAGCAAATGAGAATCATGAAGTCAAAGGAACTGCCTGAAGAGCTCAGAGACAGAATTGTGGCAAGGCACAGATCTGGCCAAGGTTACAAAAAAAATTCTGCTGCACTTAAGGTTCCTAAGAGCACAGTGGCCTCCATAATCCTTAGATGGAAGATGTTTGGGACGACCAGAACCTTTCCTAGAGCTGGCCGTCCGGCCAAACTGAGCTATCAGGGGAGAAGAGCCTTGGTGAGAGAGGTAAAGAAGAACCCAAAGATCACTGTGGCTGAACTCTAGAGATGCAGTCAGGATATGGGAGAAAGTTGTAGAAAGTCAACCATCACTGCAGCCCTCCACCAGTCGGGGCTTTTTTGGCAGAGTGGCCCGATAGAAGCCTCTCCTCAGTGCAAGACACATGAAAGCCCGCATGGCGTTTGCTAAAAAACACCTGAAGGACTCCATGATGGTGAGAAATAAGATTCTCTGGTCTGATGAGACCAAGATAGAACCTTTTGGCCTTAATTCTAAGCGATATGTGTGGAGAAAAACAGGCACTGCTCATCACCTGTCCAATACAGTCCCAACAGTGAAGCATGGTGGTGGCAGCATCATGCTGTGGGGGTGTTTTCCAGCTGCAGGGACAGGACAAAGAGGGAAAGATGAATGCGGCCAAGTACAGGGATATCCTGGATGAAAACCTTCTCCAGAGTGCTCAGGACCTCAGACTGGGCAGAAGGTTTACCTTCCAACAAAACAATGACCCTAAGCACACAGTTAAGATAACGAAGGAGTGGCTTCACAACAACTCCATGACTGTTCTTGAATGGCCCAGCCAGAGCCCTGACTTAAACCCAGTTGAGCATCTCTGGAGAGACCTAAAAATGTCTGTCCACCAACGTTTACCATCCAACCTGACAGAACTGGAGAGGATCTGCAAGAAGGAATGGCAGAGGATCCCCAAATCCAGGTGTGAAAAACTTGTTGTATCTTTCCAAAAAAGACTCATGGCTGTATTAGATCAAAAGGGTGCTTCTACTAAATACTGAGCAAAGAGTCTGAATACTTAGGACCATGTGATATTTCAGTTTTCCTTTTTTAATAAATCTGCAAAAATGTCAACAATTCTGTGTTTTTCTGTCAATATGGGGTGCTGCGTGTACATTAATGAGGAAAAAAAATGAACTTAAATAATTTTAGCAGATGGCTGCAATATAACAAAGAGTGAAAAATTTAAGGGGGTCTGAATACTTTCCATCTCCACTGTATATACAGGTGTGTGTGAGGGGGGCTGCCATATATACAGGTGTGTGTGTGTGTGTGAGGGGGGCTGCCATATATACAGGTGTGTGTGGGGGGCGGACAAATATACAGGTGTGTGGGGGGGGGCTGACATATATACAGGTGTGTGTGTAGGGGGCTGACATATATACAGGTGTACGTGAGGGGGGCTGCCATATATACAGGTGTGTGTGGGGGGCTGACATATACAGGTGTGAGGAGGGCTGACAAATATACAGGTTTGGGAGGGGGGGCTGGCAAATATACAGTTGTGAGGGGGCTGACATATATACAGGATTGGGGGGGGGGGGCTGAGTGTTTACAGGTGAGGTGGCCGGTGTGCGGATTCAGTAGGATGGTCCATAGGCAAGCCCTGAGGACTGTTGGTGGTCAGGCTTGGGGCGGGGGGCCCGGGTCTAAAGCTGTGTAAGGGGCCCAAACATTTCTGATGGCTGCCCTGCACACAGCAGATATGATTATGCTAAGGATACAGCCCGTGATGCTTTGTCACGTTGACACTTTATTTTACTGTATGGGGTGGCATTTTCAAGCCCAACTCCAGTCAGTTTTGTATAGACTTTGGACAAGTATTTATTGCTGTCCATTACACCACTGGGGAGATTTCACCTCACTTCCTCCCCACTGGAGTTGGACTTAGACAGATAATGTGTAGACATTTACATGATGGTATAATGTTCATTAAATAAATAAAATGAAAAAAGAAAAAGAAAAAACATTTAGATGACTCCAGAGTCTAAAGACCTATGAGCAAGTTAAACTTTTGCACTTTTGTTTTATGTCCTTTTGTGAAGTGGGATTTGATTGCCGTATGATTTGGAACTATAATGAATATGCCGGGCCATGATTTGTTTTTCTCATTAATATTATGTCTATTTTTAGGGGCCTGAGCATCCTAACCCAGGACGTAAGTTCACAGCCAGAGGATTTCCACGGCACTGTTACTTGCCAGATAATGATAAAGGGAGAAAGGTGAGTGCCATGTTGATGGATGTACAAAAACAAAACCTTTCTAATATAGCTAAAAAAAAATAAAGCCTGCAATATAGTCATCTCTGCAAAATGCATGTTATATGATGACCTTTATGCAGCACATACTGGGATAAACCGGTATGAGAAATGTGTAATGTTTCAGGATTTCTGTATGTATAAGACCTGAAATGTGATCTGATCTTTAGTAAACAAAGTGTGGGCATAGTAAAAAAAAAAATAAATAAATAATATCATACTCGCCTACCTGCTGCAGCTGTCCCCCACTGCCTCTAAGCCCAAGAACTGAGTGATCACATGACCACTGATCACTCAGTGTCAGTCTTCACTGAGCAGAAAGTGGCAACTGTCAGCCGACTCTCTCCTCTGCCTCTCCAGCACTTACTGAAGCGCCAGGCTGTGCAGAGCACAGGGCGGTAAGAGGCTGAGCCAGCTACTGGTCAGACATCTGGATGGAGCCCAACATTAGTGGTAGAGTGCTTCCAAAGGCCAGACCGCCTCCGTGACATCAGCCAACAGCAGTCTTTAGCACTTTTTAGCACAAATGCACTCCTGTGACCCACATAAGAAGTATGAGCAAAAAAAGCTTTGGCTATACTTCTCTTTTAAAGTGTTACTAAACCCACAACAGTAAAATCAGTCTGTATAGGCATTAAAGCATGCCTGTTATACTCACTGTGGATTCTATGGGGTTAATCCTCTGCATTGTGTATAAAGGCTGCGTGATCCTGTCTCTCTGATCCTTTTCTTCTTTAACTCCAACCTATTTACTGGTAGAAAAGAGCATCAAAGAGTCAGGCTGCACATGCTCAGTTTGGTGTGTATTGCAAGAGAGTTTTTTTTTGGGAGAGTGCATGTGATCAGCACAATGCCAATCAGCACTGTCCAGACAGAGGGTCAGGGGAGAATGAAAATTCCTCCTATGAGCTTTCAGCAGATACTGATACAGGTCACAAGAATGCTCTAAATCAGGCATGTCCAAAGTCCGGCCCGCGGGCCAATCGCGGCCAGCGTTCCGGTTTTAAACGGCCTGCCTAGTTATCTGGACATATATATCTTTTGTGGCCCCCAATGATCTCCCAGCGCCGTGGCCACAAAAGATATACAGCATCTCACAAAAGTGAGTACAACCCTCACATTTTTGTAAATATTTTATTATATCTTTCCATGTGACAACACTGAAGAAATGACACTTTGCTACAATGTAAATTAGTGAGTGTACAGCTTGTATAACAGTGTAAATTTGCTGTACCCTCAAAATAACTCAACACACAGCCATTAATGTCTAAACTGCTGGCAACAAAAGTGAGTATACCCCTAAGTGAAAATGTCAAAATTGGGCCCAATTAGCCATTTTCCCTTCCCGGGGTCATGTGACTCGTTAGTGTTACAAGGTTTTAGGTGTGATCGGGGAGCAGGTGTGTTAAATTTGGTGTTATCACTCTCACTCTCTCATACTGGTCACTGGAAGCTCAACATGGCACCTCATGGCAAAGAACCCTCTGAGGATCTGAAAAAAGAATTGTTGCTCTACATTAAGATGGCCTAGGCTATAAGAAGATTGCCAAGACCCTGAAACTGAGCTGCAGCACGGTGGCCAAGACCATACAGCGGTTTAACAGGACAGGTTCCACTCAGAACAGGCCTTGCCATGGTCAACCAAAGAAGTTGAGTGCACATGCTCAGCATCATATCAAGAGGTTGTCTTTGGGAAATAGACGAATGAGTTCTGCCAGCATTGCTGCAGAGGTTGAAGGGGTGGGGGGTCAGCCTGTCAGTGCTCAGACCATACGCCGCACACTGCATCAAATTGGTCTGCATGGCTATCGTCTCAGAAGGAAGCCTCTTCTAAAGATGATGCACAAGAAAGCCCACAAACAGTTTGCTGAAGACAAGCAGAAGACAAGCAGACTAAGGACTTGGATTACTGGAACCATGTCCTGTGGTCTGATGAGACAAACCTATTTGGCTCAGATGGTGTCAAGCGTGTGTGGCGGCAACCAGGTGAGGAGTACAAAGACAAGTGTGTCTTGCCCACAGTCAAGCAGGGTGATGGGAGTGTGATGGATCGGTGGCTGCATGAGTGCTGTCGGCACTGGGGAGCTACAGTTCATTAAGAGAACCATGAATGCCAACATGTACTGTGACATACTGAAACAAGGCTTCATCCCTTCCCTTTGGAGACTGGGCCGCAGGGCAGTATTCCAACATGAGAACAACCCCAAACACAACTCCAAGATGACCACTGCCTTGCTACAGAAGCTGAGCGTAAAGGTGATGGACTGGCCAAGCATGTCTCCAAACCTAAACCCTATTGAGCATCTGTGGGGCATCCGCAAACAGAAGGTGGAGGAGTGCAAGGTCTCTAACATTCACAAGCTTCGTGATGTTGTTATGGAGGAGTGGAAGAGGACTCCAGTGGCAACCTGTGAAGCTCTGGTGAACTCCATCCCCAAGGGGGTTAAGGCAGTGCTGGAAAATAATGGTGGCCGCACAAAATACTGACACGTTGGGCCCAATTTGGACATTTTCACTTAGGGGTGTACTCACTTTTGTTGCCAGTTTAGACATTAATGGCTGTGTGTTGAGTTATTTCAAGGGGACAGCAAATTTTCACTGTTATACAAGCTGTACACTCAATACTTTACATCAGGAATCATCAAACTACGGCCCTCCAGCTGTTGCAGAACTACACATCCCATGAGGCCTTGTAAAACTCTGACATTCACAGACATGACTAGGCATGATGGGAATTGTAGTTCCTGAAAACCTGGAGGGCCGCAGTTTGAAGACCCCTGCTTTACATTGTAGCAAAGTGTAATTTCTTCAGTGTTGTCACCAGTGGTGTATTTAGGTTTTGTGCTGCCCTAGGTCTGACTAAACTCCTGCACCCCCTAATTTAAATATGACCCACCCCTTCCTGTCAAGGCCACACCCCTTCCTTATTAAGACCTGCCCTATCAGTGCAGCTTACGAGTGCCGTCTCATTTGTGCCCAACCGTGCAGCCTCATCAGTGCGGCCTAAGAATGCCGCCTCATCAGTGGCAATTAGTGCAGACTCATCATTTTCATAATATAACAGCTTATTTGTGTTATGTTTTGATTATAGCATGAAGCACTTTGCAAATGCTAAAATCAATGCAAACTCAATAAAGACTCCACAGTAAGTGAAAGTTCATGTACTGCAAAGTTTGCATTGATTTCAGCATGCATGGAGCACTTTGCAGTACATGAACTTTCACTGAATGTGGACTGTTTAATGAGTTTGTAGCACGCATGGAGCACTTAATTGCAATATGATTTTTATATATTATTCATGTTGAGCACTTTGTATTCTGCTTGGCACATGCACAGAAGTAATAGTAATTGTTGTACTTGCTGTCCTGGCCACCGCCTGGGGGTTCCCGTCGTCCTCCTATCTCTCTCTCCTATCATCACAGAGAGACCAGCCCTGGGCAGAAGATGTAATGCAAGGATGCCGCACGGAGGAGGGTAGGTGGAGCATTAGGCTCCGCCTCCACAAGTTCAATTACATGCCAGTCACCTGCCGTTTTATGGGGGCGTCAGTCGCTCCCAACCCCCGGGCACATACTCGGGTATAGGCACAGACCAAGGCTGTGGTAGACATTTTCAAAAAATGGTCTGGGACTGTGGGTCAGTGCAGTTGCCGTCGCAGTGCAGGAGAAAAAGCACAGAGCTGAGGAGGAGAAAACAAGGAAAGAAGGTGGTGCTGGTCTGGGTACCTACCTAGGTGTTTTAGCATGTGCAATGATAATGATGGTTGCATCTGCAATCAGATCTGCATTCTGCAATCATCAGTACAGGCCAGGGCTCTTCTAGCTGCTACATCACTTGTGCAGATTTGCAGAAGCTGCAGGTCTGTATGATGCAGTGCCAAGCAAAGCAAATGCTTCCCTGCAAAGTTTGCAAGGAAGTTTTCAGGGAAGCATTTGCTTTGCTTGGCACTGCATCAAACAGACCTGAGCTTCTGCAAATCTGTTTCCTCCTCCTCGGCTCTGTGCTTTTTCTCCTGTGCTGCAATGGCCACTGCACTGACCCCCAGTCGAAGACCAGTTCCTCCCAGAGTCGTGAGACTGTCCCTGCTCCAGTGCCCCCTCAGTCAGAAGAACAAGACAAGAGTCCACATTGCCATGACTTACTCTCTGGCTGCTCGACTCCACTCAGATTCAGTCATTCGGCTCCTTGGGCAGCTTGAGCTGCCTTCCAGTTCCTTCCTCCCCCACCGGGAGGCCCGAGACACCCGCTGCTGGCTCTACACAGAATCTCAGCCCCTCCCTCAGAGATCACTCTGCAGCAGGAGTCAGGAGGGGGTGGTGCCGCGCCTCAGCCGGACAGATTTACAGAGACCTGTACAGCCTAGGAGGAGAGGCTGAGTGCAGAACAGTCATCGTAAAATAAAAGAAAAAAGTCTGCGGCGGCTGCGAACACTGCAAGCACTGCTCATGGACACCTATCCGATCCCTGCCCATAATGTTAGCAAGCTGTCGGGGGCTGTATTTGTGCGGGGGGTGGCCGTAGAAGCCGGGACTCGGGGGGAGCTTTTTACATGGGGGGGGGGTGCTTTTTTGCAAAGTGCCAGCCTAGGCCTAGGCCAAGACACAGCACTGGTTGTCACATGAAAAGATATTATAAAATATTTACAAAGATGTGATGGGTGTACTCACTTTTGTGAGATACTGTATATGCTCGCTGCCTTGGAGGCGACAGGGAGGCGGCGGGATGAGTGCCGTACATACAGGAGTATTTTCTGTTTACACGGCAGCCTCTGTAATAGGAAGTCCCGTCTCTGGCGCTGCCATTGGATGACTGTTCTGTCCATCAAAGGAGGCGGGACTTTCTATTAAAGAGGCCCCAGAGAAAACGGGAGTTTTTCCTGTATGTAATCATTTGGCACTCGTCCCGCCCCCTCCCTGTCCCCTCCGAGGCTGCAGATGGATGGGCATCAATCAGGCTGCATTCCTGGCATTGGTGGGTGCTGCATTCTTGGCACTGGTGGATGCTGCACTAATGGAATGGGGGGGGGGGGGGGTGCTGCACTGATGGAAATGGGGGTGCTGCATTCATGGCACTTGTGAGGCTGCAGATGGGCACTGACCCTTATTTTGCTTCACAGTTCTTTATTTAAAATTTAAGTTTTTTTCCTGAAATTTCCCTCTTAAAGTGAAAGTGCATGTTATACGCCAATAAATACGGTATATCCAAATAACACGCCCAAGCTCATCTCTTTACTCACACACAGCCACAAAGGCAAGAGAATTTTTGTTGGGCAGTGTATTAGTGCTCGGACGAACATACTTAGACCGAATTTTAATGGTTCAAAGAATGTCAGGCAAAATGTTCGGCCCTCACGCATGTTCACTTCATCAAATTTGTCCCTCTTTGAAAAAATGTTGATGAAAAAAAAGGTATTTAGCAGTTTATATTTACTAAAATAATTGCATTTCCATCTTCTGTGTACTGTGGGAAACCAGATATAGTGAATGCAGGGTCCTGGCTTTAGTAACACTTTAAGACATAGTAAAGAGAATAGAATTTTTTATTTTTCAAAGAAAACACACATTTTTTTAATCAAGTTTAAAAAGTTAAGGTGATTAATAAAGTGTGAACAACCCCAAGGATAATGACATCTTCAAAAGAGAGTACATTGGGTTATGTAGTGTAATAAATAAGTCAGTGCCAATTAGGTCTCCACAGAATAATTCCACTGAATTAAAGCGGAGGGCCACCCTGGAAAAAAAAATGCCACCAAAATTCCTAAAAAAATTTAAAAAAAAACATTTGGAAAAAAAAAAATGTATACTTACCTAAACCCTGCTAGGTTGCTAGGCAGTCTTCCTAATCTGCCTCTTCCTATTCCGCGGCATGTTCTTCTCCTCGGTGAGCGGCCCCGTTGTCTTCTGGGAACTGTGTGTGTTCCCAGAACACCACGGGGCCATTCACAGATCGCTGGGCCGCAAGGCTCCACTGCCTGTTTCCCTTACCTAGGATGGCGGTGCCGGGACCTGAGAGCCGAGGGACGGGTCGGTCTCAGGCGGCCAACATCGCAGGCACCCAGGACAGTAAGTAAGTCTACTTATTTAAAGTCAGCAGCTACTGACTTTAATTTTTTTTTTAGCTGGCCGGAATCCCGCTTTAAGGCATTCTGATTTTGTCTGGTCTTTACTATCTGTATGCTTATTCTAAGTCAGTGAGTAAAAGTACTCAGGCTAGAGCCAGACAGAGGACTAGCATATTAGAAGGAAGTCAGCAGTGCCATCCTAGGTTCTTTCAGTACAATCCAAGAACAAACATTTTATACTGTATATTGCAGCTTACCAGTCCTTAAATGTGGTGACTGCATTTGTGTTCCTTTTCCAATATTTTCACATGATTATCCTGCCAGTAACGCAGATGCTGTCCTAGGTTGACAACATTTACCCACTCTACTGTGTCTATAGAAGAACACCTCCCCCACTTCTTGTCTCCATTACATGGAGGGGGGCATTCTGTAGTCCACAGAATATAGTTAGGAAGGCTGATACCTATTGGGATTTTGGTAGTGGATTTCTGACAGGATCAACAGGAATTTTTCTGTACTTGCAGAAAATGTACTTTGCCACCAAAGAACTGGTAAGCAGCAAGATATTGCATATTTGTTATTGGGTTTAAATCTTCTTTATACTGTACCTTGCAACAGGCTTGTTAGATATCATAAGGTCAGAGTACAATCCAAAGGTCTGGAGCCAGAGCATGTAGACAAAGGAAGTAGGTTTTGAAAAGTAGAGAGGGAGGTCATTTAAGACATTCGAAAGTCAAACCGACAACTTAAAATAAAAAGCAGAGTTTGGCTTGGTATCTAGTCATCAGTCATGTTAGCCTTCAAAATCTCTGTGTGCATGTTATCCTGTAGGAACTGTTGTTTTCGTCATTACAAACCTTTCAGTACTCAGATGTCTGCAAGGCTTACCAGCATCATGAAATTAGCCCTCTGGTAGAGTCATAACATGTATCTTAGGTCTGCTTGTATTTTAAAATATGCTCTGATTTACAGGTATTACGCATGCTGGTAGCAGCATGGGATCGTCGCCTGATATTTTCCATTGGTACCTCCAGCACGACAGGAGAATCTAACACAGTGGTATGGAATGAAATTCATCATAAGACTGAATTTGGATCGAACCTTACTGGGCATGGATATCCAGATCCCAACTACTTGGACAATGTGCTAGCTGAACTTACTTTGCAGGGGGTCACTGAAGATCGGCTTTAGTAATCAGTATGCTGGACCCTTTCATACACATAGGCCCGGCAGCTGGCTCAGAGCCTTATCAGCTTTGTCCTGCTAAGTACTGCCCCTTCTTTTTCAGGGGATTTCATCCTACCAGAAGTGGAGACTCCACCATACTGCCTTGATTATTTAAAGGGCAAATGTGTGATGTTTTTGCAGAGAATTGGTGATGTTTAAAATCTTTCTTATTTCAGTGATGCATGGAAGCACTCTCCACAGCATCTCAGGCCTCATAGGCAGTGCAAATAGCAGAGAATCACTTTACGAAGCATGAAATTACTGGGACAAAGGCAATCTGAATGCAGAAAGTTGCTTTAACTCAATGGACATGGGAGAAACAGCGCTAATTCACCAAGGTGTGCAGGACTTTGGGCATTAGACTAATATGCTATGTAAACCATTTATGTCGTGGTTGGCATTTAGTCCTGGTCAATGGCAAGGTGTAAGGCCTTGACCATTCTAACACACCCACAAACCGATATGAGTGTTTAGCATCCTTCTTACTACTACTTCAAAGCCAAAACCCAGAGCAGCCTCCTGTCCCTCATCTTTTGCGTGACCAAAGTACATGTTGTGTCTGTGTGTGCTACACAAATCAGTGATATACATATACACATTTGTTCACCTTCGCTATGGCTATTGCTACAAGGTTGTGAGTGTAGAGCACAAGGAATACAGAAAATGAGCCAGTATGCTGGGAAACAGAATTGGACTTACTGTATATAACATAGTGTAAGGTTGAGTGGTTGCTGTAACCCATATCAGCCAATCAAAAACAGTTTTAATATATCTGCCCAGACTTACTTGTTGAAACATTTCTAGCTGGTATAGGTTACTGCACATCTTTGCACTATGTTAATAAGTAAAGGGTGAATCTGGATATTCATGATTAAAATGTAGCAGATTTGTCATAAATATATCCATTTTTAAAAAGTACAAATTCATTGCCTTTTTCTGTCAAAATTCATTCTTTAAAAACTGTTTCATTGTCATATCATAGAATCTTCTATACAACATCCAGACTTCTACAGTCTTCTTATGTGCACCTCTATGGATGTTCCCTATTTCTACTCAAAAATATATTTAGACTGAACCTGACAGCTAACATTTTATATTTTAAGAAGTAGTTTTTTTTTTTTTTACAGTATTCAGTTTCTGATGGGACAAAGTAGATATGTCAACTTCACCTCCCCCTGCATTATTTGTGCCGATGCCTGCCTCAGACAAGTGCTTGGACTCACAGACAGGCACTTACTAACAAAGCAGCCGTCTCCTTCCTAGCTCCAGTTTGGTGGTGGGGGCACTCTGTTTGAAGTCACAGCTAGCTTTATAGGGCACCTGGGAAGAAGGGGGGAAAAGTACTTTAAGAGCTCATTTACACTACATTATTTCCCTTGAACTGCATTGATCTACATAGATCAACACAAGGGCAGATGTTCACACCATACATGTGTGGTAGTGTACGCTGCGGAGAAATGCACACAATATACTGCAGTACATAGAGTTAAACGCAGTGTTATTTTGTGACACTTCAATCAAGTAAAATGTGCTGTAACAAAGCATTGCACTACCACCCACAACAGCCAGGTTGTGCATAGGCTTTGACCAAATGCGAAGGACGTAATCACTTACGTGATTTACATGAGGTACACAGAAGAATTGTTTCTTAAAAACCAGGGTGACAAAAGGCACCTTATGGTATCTGTTCTCAAGCAGAATGCTTCCTTTTAAAAGTGTAAAATGCCCGACAGGTTCGTGATATGCAAGACATTTTTTGCAGTGCATCTGTCAGAACAAAATGTTGAAATTAAAGAGTATTTTTCTAAAAGGAAACTCCATGGTATTTCCACACATGAATGGGAGCTTTTCCTCCTACATGTGACAGGACTCTGAATCCTGCCACTGGAGTTTAAACCACAGTGACTCTATTGAGCATGACAAATACAGCATCAAGAATGTAGGTTTTTTTTTTCTTAGCGCACAGTGCACTGTGGGTGTTTAGCAGTGTCCAGCACTTCCACATTACAGGAAGCTCTCATCTGACATCATAATTATAGTGGCCGGACACACATTAATGCTGCTTGTGATCTAATCTGTCAGAATAACAAAATACACCCATAATTGCAGTGGGGGCACCACTAACATTTATATCCAACATGAAAGATGCTACAAAGTTGTTGGTAAACTCTTACTGACATTTTATAATGGCCAACAAGGCACCTGCTACTCTGGATAATCTACGCTGTAAATGGCCCATACAGCCTGCAGTCACAAGTTATTTGTAAGATGATTTATGGTTCAAAATTACTTTTTTGACAAATCATATACCATTTATGATCTCCCATATTTTCCTAACTATCTGATCACCTAAAGACTATTTCCCAAAGGAAAAAATTGCACCTACCTTAATTTAGGGTTACTAAAACTGGAAAGTGCAAAATCTAGTGCAGCTCTGGATAGAAATTAGCTTCCAGGGTCCTTTTTTTTTCTTTCAAGTCAAGCATTATTGTCACACTCTACTACACGTTTGTAAAAGTGTCTAGTGCATAGTATTGAACAAGCTGAAGTTAGAAGCAGAACGACTACCATGCACAGTCCCACCAGATTTTGCACTCTCAAGTTTTAGTAAATCAACCCCTCATGAGTCTGAATTATGTGGAAGGCCATGCACCTGCAGTAGATCCTTCATCAACTGGGAGATGGTGATAGATTTGTCTGTTCTTACTCGACCTGTATATTTAACATGGACATTGTCATGTAAAATTACCAGTTACCCATTATGAAAAGCATTTGTTTTTGCATCACTTGCAGCTGTGGAGCTATACATAGCAAGCCTAAGTCAATGGTCCTCTTACTTTAGGGGAGCTATATGCTGTCATCGGAAAAATGAATTGTGACCATTTCTAAAGTGGTACCATAAAATAATTGCCATTTAATTTCTTTATAGGTTAACAATGCTGTTAAATTTTGAGACAAGCATGGCTGATATCTGTCATACAAAGTAATGGAAAAAATGGCAAAATTATGTTGGGAATTTGTTAACACAATTTAAACTCAGTTGTGTCATAGTCAGGGCTTTAGAGGGCAGTGCATTAATATAATTCATTTCCGGGGTTATATCTCTCCATTGCATTCTTTGTGTCCACACAGACCTCAACTACCCATTTTCAGTGAATCTATCCTATATACACACACTAATCTTCCATACTGATTTTCCAATTTAATTTGATGCTCACTAAGGCGCAACCCACTAACACTTCCACTAATGAAGTAGAATAATTTTTGATAGGAAAGAAAGGGCACGTGTCAATTATTTAATTAACAGTTTAATACAACCAGCTAAAAACCTTTCACTGTGAAGCGGAATTCCAAGAATTATGTTTTTTGCAAACTTACATTTGTTCAGCTTGGCTTAGTTAGGTATCATATCTGATATCTGGAGGGTCGCTGGGAATACTGAAAATCATTGTAGTAGCCTACGCTACATACATTGATAGCAGTGACCTTGTGGGTGCTGCTTCAGCTGCTTTCCCTCTGTACACTGAATACAGGGGGTAATTACTCAGCACTGCCGCCATTCAAAGAATGATAATGAATACAAGGTGTTCTCTCATAGGTTAAGAAAGTAGGGGTGTATGGTGTCATTATCTCCACCCCAAAAAATACAAGGCATTCTCTGAATGATGGTGATTTGAGCAAGCAACCCTGCGTTCAGTGTTTAGAGGAATAGCTGCCGGAGCAGCACCTGGAATATCATGGCTATCACTGAATGTAGTGCAAACTACTACAGTGATTGCCACCATTCCCAGCAGCCCTACAATTATCAGATATGGATACTTGAATCAAGGCAAACTGGACCAATGTAAGTTTGCAAAAAAAAAAAAAAAAATCAAATTGATAATTCTTGTTTCCGTTTTCAAGATGCTCTGAAGCTGGGCTGTGCTAGCCTGCAAGTCATACATTTGTAGTGATTGCCATACAGATACAAATACTAGAAATTATCTTAAACTACCCACAGTAACTTTTTTGTGTACAGAATAAAGAAAGTACTGCCTGAAGATATAACCATCTTTTTACCTAACCTTGGTTTTATTACTCAGTACACTGACACCCTCCCGAGATGTACACAAGTAGTCAGGCAACAGTGCTACTGTAGACCTTATTCCCTGAAAACTGTCCCTTGTATGGGAAATGACTCTTGCAGGAAATGGCAATATAATTTGGCTTTGGTTCCAAATGGCTTCAAACTATCTTTATAGTCTTAAAGCGGAACTCCACAAACTGAAATCGCTATCTAATTAAAAGAGAAGTGCAGGGTTTGAAAAAAAACCAAAACATTCATACTCACCTTGGTGGATGCAGCATCAATCCCCCGCCACCTCTATACCGAGAACTGAGCGATCAGATTGCTCAGTTCTCGGTCTTCAGTGAGCCAGTGACGGTCAGTCACCAGCTCTCTTAGCTGCTGTTCCATTGCTCACTGGAGTGCCAGGTTGTGGAGGGGGAGGGAGTGGCTGGATCAGGCTCTCAGCAATGTGCTGAGAGGCTGAGCTAGCTACCAGTCTAAGCATCTGGGTGTATCCTGAAATTCAAGTGATCATCTCTCCAGATCCTTGACTGGCTGACTGGCATCCTCCAATAGCAGGCTTTGGCCCGCTGTCGGCTGAATACAAGTCACAGGAATGCAGAATGAAGTACACTCCTGTAATCCCCAGGAGAAGTAGGACCAAAAGAGCTTTGGACCTACTTTAATTTTTATTATTCAAAGCAAAATCACCGATCCATATCTACATGCTTTATTTTGGATTTTGGTTTCAGTGTCTAACAGTTCACCTTCTGTGCATTTGCCAAGATTCTGTTCTCATAAAAAACAGTGCCTGTGATGTGAATTTTGAATATTGATTTCTTTACTATGCTTTTAGATGAATGAAGGCTTGTTATAAAGTGATTTTACTACTTGTTCAGAATATGAGAATAGCGTGCAAACTCTGGATGCAGGTTCACTTTAAATTCTCAGTATCTGCAGGGCAAATGTCTAGATAAGTGTATAAGTTGCTATTCAGAGGCCCTAAATAAAATAAACACAAGTGATCATAATACTCAAAAAGTTCTGCAGGTCAGAGTGAAGCCTCTAATCTGGTACACACGATCAGATTATGAGACAAATTTTCATCTGATTTTTGATGCATGCTAGTCTCATATCGAAAGTGAAGAGGTTACTCAACATACGAAAATTCTCGTATGACTTCAGAAGTGATGTAATGTGTTGAATTGATTTGTATGTGTTCTTTAGTTTCTGAGCATGCGTGGTCTTGCTCTTATGATTTTTTTCGGACGAAAACTGTACTAATTCTACGAAAATCGTACGTTGTGTTCACCTACGACAAAATTTTAAAGCCTGCACATCCAGTGTTTGTCATCCGAAAATTTGGAATCAGTTGTTGAAAGCACCAATGATCAGAAAATCGGCAGGTCGGATGAAAGTTTTCTTCAGATTTTCGTATCGTGTGTATGGACCTTTATGCTCAGAGAGGGATGACTACAGATTTACAATCTACAAGTCATTTCAGAATTGATATATCTGTCATTGAAATCTTGTGCAGTACAGCTTAGCAGAGATTATATTTCTGAAGGACAAATCTGGCTGCCCTCATGTAAATATTTCATTACAATCTATGCATTTCTATTACCCTAATTCCATTTTATGTTTTACAGGAAAGCAGCGCCATTTTTAAAAGCCAGACTCATATCTGATCAGCAGTGCTGATATGACTAGTTGGTAAGGGGGTTGCTTCCATAAATGCCTATTCAGTTCTAGGAGCATCTTTGGCACCACCATCCTTAACACGCTGTCTGTCTCAGCAGTGCTGAGAAGGGCTCACACTACAAAGAATCGTAAAGCAGTTATGCACTGGTCACATTTCATCCTTTTCCTGATGAACCAGCCAAAATTTGCTTAGCAAGTGGCCCTGGCTGTCCCCTCTTGTCCAACATCCTTTGAAGGAAAAAAAAAAATCAAAGGAGCAAGGTAGAAAAATGTTGGCTGAACAGTGATTGCATCCATTCAGATACAGGTGCTGCTACCGCTGTCAAAATACAATACCGTAGCAGAGGATGTCAGCCATCCATGCTACATGGCATGGATGGAGGAATCTGTTCACCTTTTTAATTTCAGACTGCAGGCTGAAAAAAAATTATATACACACATTATATATATATATATATATATATATATATATATATAAAATATCACAGCCCTCAAAAATTCCACTCGCCTACTCGCATTTTGCAAGTGGATTTTGAGGGCTGGCGAGTGTGGGCTGCCTGGGAGTGGCGGGGGGGAGCAGCCTGGGTTGTATGGGAGCCGTTCTCCCAGCAATCAGAGAGGGGAGAGCCGCCGCCTGTTTGATCAGAGCACCGGGAACATAACAGCTTTCATTTCAATAGCTGTGTGTTCCCACGCACCGTCATATACAGCCCCTCCTCTTGACCGGGCACTTTGATAGACAGATCACCCGGGATGGGTGATCTGTTTATCAAAGTTCCCCAGATAAGCGGGAGGGGCTGTATACGACGGCCCGTATCGGGGAACACACAGCTATTGAAATGAAAGCTGTTATGTTCCCAGCACTCTAATCAACCAGGTGGTGGCTCTCCCCTCTCTTCCTATGCACAGGTAGGCTCCATTGGGGACACAGGCTGCACTGGCGTACACAGGCAGGCTACGTTGTTGGGCACAGATAAAGTTGTTATTTCTTTTTATAACATAATTCTGCATAAAACATTTAAGTGTAATTTCATGAAATAATTTATAAGGGCGTGTTTAGGGACGGGGCAACTGGTGGCGAGTAACCCTTGAGGCCGGGCTAGTAGCTCAGGACTTGAAATTTTGTGGTGTGTGTGTGTGTGTGTGTGTATATATACACATACATACATATATATATATATATACACACACATATACTTGAGTTCTAAAGTGGGGTTGTAAGCCACTGACCATCCCCACATTTTACAGGTGGTTGATTCAAGGAATATTTATGATAAGGATTATTTTTTGTCAGGCAGGCAGTAATCTCCCTGTTATTCACAATCTTATTTAAAGAACATGATGCAAGCTGAGTGTCTTGACATTAAATTATAATTATAGCAAAATATAAAATTATACATTACAACAGTTTAAAGCTGAACTGCAGGCAACCATAACACAAATAGTTGTGGTTATGCATTACCGGTAATTAAAAAAATAAAATTAAATGTATTTTAAACTAGTGTTAGTACTGAGTTTTTTGGGTTTTTTTGTTATTTCCCTTCTACAGCAGCACTCAAACTGGGAAAGAGGCAAAGGGGGTTATTTACTAAAACTGGAGCATGCAAAATCTGGTGCAGCTCTGCATAGAAACCAATCAGCTTCCATTTTTTTTGTCAAAGCCTAATTCAACAAGTTGAAGTTAGAAGCTGATTGGTTAACATCCACAGCTGCACCCGATTCTATGTGCACCAGGTTTAGTAAATCTTCCCCAAAGAGTACTTAACATTCAAGCAGTACACCTTTGCTGTGATTATGCCACTAAGAGGCATGAGTAGGGAGATGTCCTCACCACTGCTGCTCCCTCACTGTCCATTAAGCAGTCTGTGTTCACAAGTGTTCTTGACCAAGTCTTGCTGCTACTGTAATGAATGTCAAGGACCATTCTATCCTGTGTGGCAGAGTTTTCCAAATCGCACAACTGGCTACACAAAATCACAAATATCTTGGTAGGTAACAGTTCCCACATATATATTACAACCGTGTATTTAGTAACTTGCCAGAAGTTCAACTTCAATAATATAGTGTAATCCTACAGACTATTTAAATGGCCAGTCCACCCAAAAACAATATTTAAGCTAGAAGTAGTGTCTTCTAGGGATAAGGGCTATCCACTAGCTTTTTTCCTAACTTTGTACTACAAAGACAAGAATTCCCTGCAAAAAATTCTTCAGAGGCTGTTATGCTGACCCTCTAGCTTTAATACTTTGTGTCTGGAACAGGCCCAAAACATATAGACTCAACTCAGACTTTTGTGATCTACAAAATTGCTCCATGTCAGTGACACTACAAGAATTAGATCCAGTGTTTCAGCATGGTAACCAGCAACTAGCATTTTTTGAAAGCGAGCAATGATGGCCCTCATAAACATAAAACAAATAAAAAAATGCAACATGGAGACTGGTCTAAAACCCATGGTAGACTTGAAAACTCATGCAAAGACAGAAGGTCTTTTAACTGATAAAGTATTTAATTATATTGCATTTCCCTAAATTATTTGCAAAACCCTAAATCAAAATCAAGCTGTTTGCGGTTTATGTGTAACTGAAAAATAAATGTTTGACTACATGGCCACCATTAAAAATGTTGAGTTCACTAAGGGTTGAGAAGCTGAGAGACAAAAACAAAACTATTTCAGGATTGTGTTCTCCATAGTTTGTAAGGAGGTCTGGTTTTGGACTGTTATTACTTGCATATGTATTTCAGTCTGTTGGGATACTATTCAATACAGATATCGGTGTCCATTAAGGGACTGTTTTGAGATCACGCATAGAGTGGCATGGAGGCTGTTTTCTTTTGGTCTTTGAAGCACAAGAAGAGGGCTTCAATCCTTCCTGCCCAAAAAAATAAAAAGAAGCTGTAATCCGGGAAGATGTACAAGTGCAGAGTATGAAGACGTGCATGGAGCAACCCTCACCCCCATATCCTATTTGCGCTCGGCATGTCCTTGCTTATGTGAATAAAATCCATTTGGAATTCATCTTGTGAGTTATATGTTTGATTTTGGTTTGTTTCGGTTGTTGAATGACTTTAAAACATTTTTTTTTACACCAGATAAGATGTAAATATATAGCATATTGAAGTAACAGCCCTTGGATCAGAACAAGACAGCAGAATCATAGAGATGATAAAGTCTTGACATCAGCTAAGTTTCAGGTTTCCAGATCGCAAGGTTCCTATGTAAGATCACAACACTGACTGATAGATGGTGCAGAAATGCCCTGCTGGTATAGAAGATTGCAGCTTCCAACTACCATATGCTAAAGACAGAGTCACTGAAGCACAGTGATAAGACTTTAAAAAACATTTCCAAATTATTTCAAGGAGAGGAATTAATGATATTTATTATGTAAACTGGTTTCTTGTATTGCCAGCAGAGAGCCATTACAACCAACTACTAGTGATCATTCAAACTTGGTACAAAAAACAGGGCATGCTAGGAAAATATGCTTAAAGTTTAAAAGCATACTTCACGTGGGACATGGCCTAACTGCTGAGAATACCAGATAAACTACAGATGTCACCAATTCTCTCCATTGGCTAAAACTCCTCCATCCATAAACTAGTAAACCAATTGTTGAGACAGATGATGGCATTCTTACGCCTGTACTCATTAGGTTTATTGCTAGCGCTGACTTGGACAGAGTAAGAAATCAAGGTTGCAAAGAATATGACAAGCAACAATACTACACAGCAGCACATATGAGGCTCCTGTAGAAGCAAGCCTAAAATGAATTACATAAAATTCAGATAAAGGTACACTGAGTGGACTTTATGCTTTTAGCACACTTGTGTCTTACTTTGCATTAAAAGGCCTTTAATAGATTTTGCTTGTGGGCTGCTAAGTCTGACCTCTGACCAAGTCTGACCTGCAAGTCAGCTAGATTACTAGACGGTCATGTTACTCCAAAGGCTTCAGAAATTTCTGGATGACAGACACATGAGTCATCTTTAGTTGGTGCAGGGCTGTTGCAGTCCAGTGACTAGGCAAAAGGGGGGGGGGGGGGGGTCGCAGAGACAGCCAGGCAATCAGCATTTTCAGAAGGTTGCCAGCAATTATTTTTTTTTAGCACAGGTTTCATTTACATGTTCTTGCATGTGACAGGGCTGCTGCTAAAGGCATTTTATCCCACTGCATAAAAGCAGTGTGGAACAAAGGTTAACGTGCTAGGTACAGTGCATCAGGAGAGTGTTCACAGTGCTGCACTTTTTTCCACATTTTGTTATATTACAGCCTTATTCCAAAATAGATTAAATTGATTATTTTCCTAAAAATTCTACAAACAATACCCCATAATGACAACATGAAAGAAGTTTGTTTGAAATCTTTGCCGATGTATTAAAAATAAAAAACATATCACATGTAAATAAGTATACACAGCCTTTGCCATGACACTTAAAATTGAGCTCAGGTGCATCCAGTTTCCACTGATCATCCTTGGGATGTTTCTACAACTTGGAGTCCTCCTGTGTTAAATTCCGTTGATTGGATATGATTTGGAAAGGCACACACCTGTCTAAATAAGGTCTCAAAGTTAACAGTGCATGTCAGAGCACAAACCAAGCCATGAAGTCCAAGGAATTGTCTGTAGACCTCTGAGACAGGATTGTATCAAGGCACAGATCTGGGGAAGGGTACAGAAAAATTCCTGTAGAATTAAAGGTCCCAATATGCACAGTAGCCTCCATCATCCTTAAATAGAAGACGTTTGGAACCACCAGGACTCTTCCTAGAGTGGGCCGTCCGGCCAAACTTAGTGATGGGGGGAGAAGGCATTTAGGGAGGTGACCAAGAACCTGATGGTCACTCTGACAGAGCTCCAGCATTTCCCTGTGTAGAGAGGAGAACCTTCCAGAAGAACAACCATCTCTGCATCACTCCACCAATCAAGTCTGTATGGTAGAGTGGCCAGACGGAAGCCACTCCACAGTAAAAAGGCACATGAGAGCCCACCTGGAGTTTACCAAAAGGCACATGAGGTACTCTCAGACCATGAGAAACAAAATTCTCTGGTCTGGTGAAACAAAGATTGAACTCTATGGCCTGAATGGCAAGTGTCATGTCTGGAGGAAACCAGGCACTGCTCATCACCTGGCCAATACCATCCCCACAGAAAAGCATGGTGGTGGCAGCATCATGCTGTGAGGATGTTTTTCAGTGGCAGGAACTAGACTAGTCAGAGACTAGTCAGGATCGAGGGAAAGATGCAGCAATGTACAGAGACATCCTTGATGAACTTGCTCCAGAGCGCTCTGGAACTCCAGAGCGCTCTGGACTGGGGTGAAGGTCCATCTTCCAATAGGACAATGACTCTAAGTACACAGCCAAGATAACAAAGGAGTGGCTACGGGACAACAATGAATGTCCTTGGGTGGCTCAGCCAGAGCCCAGACCTAAACCTGATTGAACATCTCTGGAGAGATCTGAAAATGGCTGTGCACCGACTCCCCATCCAATCTGATGGAGCTTGAGAGATCCTGCAAAGAAGAATGTGAGAAACTGCCCAAAAATAGGTGTGCCAAGCTTGTAGCCTCATACTCAAAAAGACTTGAGGCTGTAATTGGTGCCAAAGGTGCTTCAACAAAGTATTAAGCAAAGGCTGTGGATACTTATGTACATGTAAAATTAAGATATACTCCGCGCTCAGGATAGTGTCAGGTTGCAGCCTCCTCTAATCAGTTCACAAAAGGGAACTTACAAAGAAAAAATAATAATAAGCAGGTTGGGGTGAGTGGTGCTACCTTATTGGCTGTCAAGTGAGGGTAAATCAGACAAAATTATATGTGACCAGATACAGTGGGGCAAAAAAGTATTTAGTCAGCCACCAATTGTGCAAGTTCTCCCACTTAAAAAGATGAGAGAGACCTGTAATTGTCATCGTAGGTATACCTCAACTATGAGAGACAAAATGTGGAAACAAATCCAGACAATCACATTGATTTTTGAAATAATTTATTTGCAAATTATGGTGGAAAATAAGTATTTGGTCACTTACAAACAAGCAAGATTTCTGCCTCTCACAGACCTGTATCTTCTTCTTTAAGAGGCTCCACTGTCCTCCACTCATTAACTGTATTAATGGCACCTGTTTGAACTTGTTATCAGTATAAAAGACACCTGTCCACAACCTCAAACAGTCACACTCCAAACTCCACTATGGTGAAGACCAAAGAGCTGTCGAAGGACACCAGAAACAAAATTGTAGACCTGCACCAGGCTGGGAAGACTGAATCTGCAATAGACAAGCAGCTTGGTGTGAACAAATCAACTGTGGGAGCAATAATTAGAAAATGGAAGACATACAAGACCACTGATAATCTCCCTCGATCTGGGGCTCCACGCAAGATCTCACACCGTGGGGTCAAAATGATCACAAGAACGGTGAGCAAAAATCCCAGAACCACACGGGGGGGGGACCCAGTGAATGACCTGCAGAGAGCTGGGACCAACATAACAAAGGCTACCATGAGTAACACACTACGCCGCCAGGGACTCAGATCCTGCAGTGCCAGACGTGTCCCCCTGCTTAAGCCAGTACATGTCCGGGCCCGTCTGAGGTTTGCTAGAGAGCACTTGGATGATCCAGAAGAGGATTGGTAGAATGTCATATGGTCAGATGAAACCAAAGTAGAACTGTTTGGTAGAAACACAACTCATCGTGTTTGGAGGAGAGAGAATGCTGAGTTGCAACCAAAGAACACCATACCTACTGTGGCGCATGGGGGTGGCAACATCATGCTTTGGGGCTGTTTCTCTGCAAAGGGAACAGGACGACTGATCCGTGTACATTAAAGAATGAATGGGGATATGTATCGTGAGATTTTGAGTGCAAACCTCCTCCCATCAGCAAGGGCATTGAAGAAAAGAGGCTGGGTCTTTCAACATGACAATGATCCCAAACACACCGCCCAGGCAACGAAGGAGTGGCTTCGTAAGAAGCATTTCAAGGTCCTGGAGTGGCCTAGCCAGTCTCCTGATCTCAACCCCATAGAAAAGCTTTGGAGTTGAAAATCCGTGTTGCCCAGTGACAGCCCCAAAACATCACTGCTCTAGAGGAGATCTGCATGGAGGAATGGGCCAACATACCAGCAACAGTGTGTGACAACCTTGTGAAGAATTACAGAAAACCTTTGACCTCTGTCATTGCCAACAAAGGATATATAACAAAGTATTGAGATGAACTTTTAATATTGACCAAATACTTATTTTCCACCATAATTTGCAAATAAATTCTTTCAAAAATCAGACAATGTGATTGTCTGGATTTGTTTCCATATTTTGTCTCTCATAGTTGAGGTATACCTATGATGACAATTACAGGCCTCTCTCATCTTTTTAAGTGGGAGAACTTGCACAATTGGTGGCTGACTAAATACTTTTTTGCCCCACTGTATATCTGCCTATATGGGAAAAGCTTGCCCCAAAAGTGCAGACAGCATGCATTCATAACACTGTGTATAATGTGAAAACAAAACGTGATAAAAGGTACCCAATGAGCCTATACATATGTTAATGTTAAATACTGTATATATGTAAAATATAGATCAAAATGAGTATAATAGTGAAGTATAGATCAAATTGATATGGCCTTAAATCATCAAAAAAATATAATAAATCATCTCAGAAAAAGTCATATCACAAAGAAAATAATATCAAAATACATAAAAAAAATATAAAAGCACCAGTGCAACAAAGTCCAAAAATAATACACACAAAAAAACTGGAAGAAACAATATAAAATCAAAAAAAAAAAAAAAAAAATTATATAAAAAAATGGTAAAGTTCCAAATGGCCAAGTGTCCAAAGTAATCAGGTGACTCTTGTGTTCAGCAAATCAAGTGACTTGTGTGCTCCCCCTGATGGATTCCCACTCACCAGGTCCTTGTACCCCTGCAGCTTAGGACTGGGGTCTTCAAACTATGGCCCTCCGGTTGTTCAGAAACTATAATTCCCATCATCCCTAGTCAGGTCTGTGAATGTCAGAGTTTTACAATGCCTCATGGGACACGTAGTTCCGCAACAGCTGGAGGGCCGTAGTTAGAGGATCCCTGGGCTAGGATGATAGCCCTTGGTGACTCTGCTCGTGGTCCGTTTATGACTACTTGTGGTCAGCAGGATCTCTGCAGCTCGCTCCACCCGGTTAGGATATCCAGAGGGATCTCGCCAGTCACTTTTCCCAAAGATTGATTTGTCAGCTTATCAGGGATGGATCCTCATAGAAAAAGATAGGGCTCCCATTGTGTAGTATTTAAAAGAACTTTTATTTAAAATAAAATTAAAAACAAAAGCAAAAACTTCCCATCAAAAAGGGAAGGCTGGGTATACACAATGAAAAGTAAAAGCAATGTGTAGGGACTGCCGGTTTGCAGCATGCGTTCCAGCCCCCTACTACAGTACTGGAAATGAAACAATATAAAACAATATAAAATCAAAATAGAAATAAATAAAAAATATATATGAAAAAAAAATTATATAAAAAAAATGGTGAAGCTCCAAAATGGCCAAGTGTCCAAAGTAATCAGGTGATTCTTGTGTTCAGCAAATCAAGTGACTTGTGTGCTCCCCCTGATGGGTCCCGACTCACCAGGTCCTTGTACCCCTGCAGGGGTAATGGGCATGTGTGGACAGCCTAGGATGATATCCCTTGGTGACTCTGCTAATGGTCCGTTTATGACTACTTGTGGTCTGTAGGGCCTCTGCAGCTCGCTCCACTCGGTTAGGATATCCAGAGGGATCTCGCCAGTCACTTTTCCCAAAGATTGAATTGTCAGCTTATCAGGGATGGATCCTCATAGAAAAAGATAGGGCTCCCGTTGTGTAGTATTTAAAAGAACTTTTATTTAAAATAAAATTAAAAATAAAAATTAAATAATAAAATAAAATAAAATTAAAAACAAAAGCAAAAACTTCCCATCAAAAGGGAAGGCTGCGTATACACAATGAAAAGTAAAAGCAATGTGTAGGGACTGCCGGTTTGCAGCGTGCGTTCCAGCTGCGTTCCAGCCCCCTACTTCCGTACCGGAAAGTGCATAGCCCCGCCTTACACGTTTCGTCATTGGACGTTTTCAAAGGCGGCACCATCATACTGCATCTCACGTCTAATAAGGCGAGCGGCCATTCGGTGCTCCTCCCCCTCCCACAAGGAACGACCACTAGCAACTCGTTGCGAGCAAAGGGGGCGTGGATAGAAGATACCTCTATGGGGAAATGTTACCAGAGTATAATAGTGGCATCATCCCTCAGGCCAAAAGAATATTAGATACAAACCCCTCTGCATCTACACTCGCCTTGTGGTTTCATATAACAGACAGGAGTACAAAGGATGCATACAGTATCAGTCATTAATTGGGATAAGGAATACAGTCATGCATATACCTGGGTGCATATCTAATATTAATTAGATACATTACTAAATGGGGAAGAATAATATACGAGTCCCATGTGGTCGCCCAAGGTACTGCATTCTCCAGCTCCTGAGCAAACCCAGATTTTACCTGGTAAACCTTTGTATAAAGACCATTGGTCAGGAAAAAGAAGCTATTATAGTCACAGCATATACCAAAGGGGAACATGCCCTACTTGCATATGCATACAGGGGAACATGCATACAGGTACACGCAATCATGCGTGTACCTGTATGCACCCAGGTACACGCATGATTGTAGTTTTCAGACCCTAGCCCTACATGGTTTATTACCAATCACTTGACCTTTCGACGTACACACTATTATTGGTTCAGGTTTGGTACCAATTGCTTATACCATTTTTCTTTCTCACATGAATCTCTTGTCCTATAATTCCATTTATTATAGTAGGGCATGTCCCCCTTTGGTATATACTGTGACTAGAATAGCTTCTTTTTCCTGATCAACAGTCTTCCTACAAAGGTTTACCAGGTAATATCTGGGTTTGCTCAGGAGCTGAAGAATGCAGTACCTTGGGCGACCACATGGGACTCGTATATTATTCTTCCCCATTTAGTAATGTATCTAATTAATATTAGATATGCACCCAGGTATATGAATGACTGTATTCCTTATCCCAATTAATGACTGATACTGTATGCCTCCTTTGTACTCCTGTCTGTTATATGAAACCACAAGGCGAGCATAGATGCAGAGGGGTTTTGTATTTAATATTCCTTTGGCCTGAGGGATGATGCCACTATTATGCGCGTGCACTCTGGTAACTCTGGTAATTTCCCCATAGAGGTATCTTCTATCTACGCCCCTTTGCTCACAACGAGAGTTGCTAGTGGTCATTCCTTGTGGGAGGGGGAAGAGCCCCGCATGGCCGCTCGCCTTATTAGACGCGAGATGCAGTATGATGGTGCCGCCTTTGAAAATGTCCAATGACGAAACGCGTAAGTTGGGGCTACGCACTTACGTCATTTCCGGTACGGAAGTAGGGGGCTGGAACGCACGCTGCAAACCGGCAGTCCCTACACATTGCTTTTACTTTTCATTGCGTATACGCAGCCTTCCCTTTTGATGGGAAGTTTTTGCTTTTGTTTTTAATTTTATTTTAAATAAAAGTTCTTTTAAATACTACACAACGGGAGCCCTATCTTTTTCTATGAGGATCCATCCCTGATAAGCTGACAATTCAATCTTTGGGAAAAGTGACTGGCGAGATCCCTCTGGATATCCTAACCGAGTGGAGCGAGCTGCAGAGGCCCTACAGACCACAAGTAGTCATAAACGGACCATTAGCAGAGTCACCAAGGGATATCATCCTAGGCTATCCACACATGCCCATTACCCCTGCAGGGGTACAAGGACCTGGTGAGTGGGGACCCATCAGGGGGAGCACACAAGTCACTTGATTTGCTGAACACAAGAGTCACCTGATTACTTTGGACACTTGGCCATTTTGGAGCTTCACCATTTTTTTTATATAATTTTTTTTTTATATATATTTTTTATTTATTTCTATTTTGATTTTATATTGTTTCTACCAGTTTTTTGTGTGTATTATTTTTGGACTTTGTTGCACTGGTGCTTTTATATTTTTTATGTATTTTGATACTATTTTCTTTGTGATATATGGCTTTTTTTAGATGATTTAAGGCCATATCAGTTTGATCTATACTTCTATACTCATTTTGATCTATATTTTACATATATATTTCACATTAACATATGTATAGGCTTATTGGGTACATTTTATCACGTTTTGTTTTCACATTATACACAGTGTTATGAATGCACGCTGTCTGCAATTTTGGGGCAAGCTTTTCCCATATAGGCAGATATATCTGGTCATATATATTTTTGTCTGATTTACCCTCACTTGACAGCCAATAAGGTAGCACCACTCACTCCAACCTGCTTATTATTACTTATGTACATGTGATTTTCTTTTCCTTTTTTTTTTTTTTTTTTTTTTTATAAATTTGCAAAGATTTCAAACAAACTTTTTTCACGTTGTCATTATGGGGTATTATTTTTAGAATTTTGAGGAAAATAATTTGTTTAATCCATTTTGGAATAAGGCTGTAACATCTGGAAAAAGTGAAGAGCTGTGAATACTTTCCGGATGCACTGTATGTACTTGTTCTCATCTTTAATGGATTACCTTTACTCTGTGCCCAGGGGCTGAACTGTTTTGCAACTTCTAACACAGGTACAAGAAGAAGCCATTTGCCTTAGCTATTTCTGGGCTGTGCTTACTAGAGCGAGTTACAGGAGGAAGCAACAGATATCCAAAAATTGTCTTATGTTAACCCCAGGTCAACCTCAGGCACGTGATCCCTAGATGTAATTGGCCTGTATGTAGTGACATGGTTGGTGTAAGAAAATTATGTAGACATAATTTTTGGAAAGATATTGAAAAAATAGGGTTGCACCGATACCACTTTTTTTAAGACCGAGTACAAGCGCCGATACTTTTTTCAAGTACTCGCCGTTACCGATTACTCATACTTTTTTTTTTTAATGTCATGGTGACAGTGGCACTAATATGCAGCACTGATAGGTGGCACTGATGAGGTGTGGACTGTGTCAGTAGTTTTTAATTTGATGTTTTTTTACAATTTATTTTATTATTTTTTATAATTTATATATATATTTTATTACGTTGCTTCCTTTTTTGTGTGGGGGGGTGAGGGGGAGTGGACGATGTCAGTGTTTTTTATTTTGTTTTTATTATTAATTTTAAATATTTTTTTATTACAATGTTTCCTTTTTTTAATCAACCCTGTTGGTCGGGCTTTGGTGAGATGTCAGTGACTCTGTCCATTTAGAAAAGGAAGGAGCTGGTAAATGACATATATACCGGCTCCTTCCTCTGCTCTGCATCCTGACAGATCTGGGACAAGGGAGGGCGGAGGAACACAGAGGGGGACCGAAGGAGCAAAGGGAGGAGCGCACGGAGGACAGGGGGGAACCGAAGGGGCAAAGGGGGGAGCGCACGGGGGAACCAGAGGAGCAAAGGGAGGAGTGCATGGGGGAGGACATGGAGGGGGACCGGACTGGAGCACAGGGAGATCACAGAGGAGGACATGGAGGGGGACACAGGGGAGCCGGAGGAGCGCATGGGAGAGGACATGGAGGGGGACCAGATTGGAGCACACGGAGAACACAGGAGGAGGACATGGAGGGGGACCGGAGAATACAGGGGACAGTCAGAGACGAGGTGCGGCGGGGGAGGGGGGGTTTACAATCACCGATCTCCGTGTGGCTTTCAATAAAGCAGCTGAAAGCAGCGGGGAGAGAGAGAAAAAGCAGCTGTCAGATGCTTTATTGAAAGCCATACAGGGAGATCTGTGATTTAACTCCCCCCACTGCCGCACCTCGTCCCTGACTGTCCAAGTATCGGGTCAAGCATCGGAGCATTTGCACGAGTACAAGTACTCGTGCAAATGCTCAGTATCGGCACCAATACTAGTATTGGTATGGGTGCAACCCAATTAAAAAGTATCACCTCAAAGTCCAACCTACTTACAGAACAACTCTCCTTCAATAATGAAAATATGATCAAAATGTTTATATAGATATCATTATATGTTTTAAAAGTGAAAGCACTTTTATTGACCATTTATTTTATTTTATTATTGGTACTTATATAGCACTGTCAAATTATGCAGCACTTTACACATATATATTGCACATTCACAACAGTCCCTGCCCTCAAGGAGCTTACAGTCTAAGGCCCCTAATTCATATTCATACATACATTACACAATTTAGACAGGAGCAAATTAACCTACCAGCATGTCTTTGGGGTGTGGGAGGAAATCGGAGTACCCGGAGGAAACCCACGCAGGCACAGGGAGAACATGCAAACTCCAGGCAGGTAGTGCCAAGGTTGGGATTTGAACCAATGACCCTAGTGCTGCTAGCTGGTAGTACTAACCACTTAGCCAATTATTTTTAATTCTATACAGGATATATATAGCTAAATAAAGTGTAAATACCACGCACGGGCTGTGCCTTGTGCTGACGCAATCACGCCACATGTGCATGGGTGCTTTTTATTGTTTGTTTTAGCTAGCCGGCTTTTTATCCATTTATCTATTCATGCACGTTTATACAATTTTTCTGTGCAATATCCCTGTACATTACCTCTGTACATATTGTCTTATGAGCTTTTGCTTATCTAGTTAACATAAAAATTTTGAATTTTAACTTACTACACGACTGGAGTCCCTTTTTGTCTGCTCACTCGTAGCTGGGAGCCCGAGTGTGCTTCTCTTTTCAGATTAGGGACATCCAGCTGCTAAGCATTTACTGCTATCTGGCGAAATCCTCGCGGACCGCTCAAGGCAACCAAAGGACCTCAAGTGTCCCCGCAGAGGGCTATATCTGTCCGCTCGTATGACCCCGCTCTTTAGGGGGTCCACCGGTTCCGGTCAGGGTCATCACATACAGAGTTTACATCGAGCTGTCTTTCATTTGTGGACATTTTAAGGCTGAATATCTGGACCTTGATACCTGCTGTGGATTATAACTCACATATTTTTTCTATCACATCTAAAGAAAACGCTGCTCATTTTAATTTATTTGTATATGGACACTAATGGTCTTATGGACATTGTTTTTTCATATATTGATTGATGTGCACATGATTTTTTTTTCAGCTGTCGCTATTTTGTTTATTTCACAATTCATCTATGTATACATCACCTGAAGGAGTTTAGGATGGTCAGGATTCACTCTTGATTCGGGTGTGTCCTGGTTTTCTGTATGGTATTGGTTCACACTATTTCTTACATAAGAAATATTTAATGTAGCGCAACTTTTCTTACTTTGAGGATATATATAGCGCCAACAGTTTGCGCAGTGCTTAACAAAATGAGCCAATGCTGCCCTATTAAGGATTTTTTTTCTCAAAATACACTTTAGTTAAATCTCATGTAAACCTTGTTTTTATCATCATTTGATCAGAATGTTTCTACATGTGTGCTCTTGTATATGACAATTGGAAACCATGCATATAGAGAAGTGTCCCTGAAAAAAAAAAAAAAAAAAAACTGAGGTGCCCAGATTAATTTACAGCACAAGGATTGCCCACCCCTTTGAGGCTGATAAATATATATTTACAGATATTAAACATTGCACAAGGGTTGTTCACTGCCATGCTACTGTAAATTCTTACATCTGTCAAAATTGCCCAACTCTAGGCAAAAATAAAATTTAAATAGCACAGTCTGCATCAATTACCTTACTTCTCAGTCTTGATACCAAACACCTCTTCTTAAGCCATACTGTCTTGGAGATCAAAAATTTTTCCCTGCTCATTATCTTTTTGGGTAGTAGTCCCCTCACCACCTTGTGAGTTCTCCTGCCTCTAGAGCCCATAAGAGAGGACCCGGCCACTGCAAGGGTCACCTTCACCAATAGATGTCCACACTGTGTAGGCAGTGATGTGGATACCCAAAGAAAAACCCCAAGAGTAAACAGAAAAGGAGAGAAAGATAGTTCTGCGACTATTACTTGAGGTAAGTTAATAGGAATATGGATAGTTTTCTTTTCCATACCAGCAGTTATTTAGAGTTGGGTGGGAGGGGGGTTGCGAATATCCTGGAGTTGGGCTTTCTTTAGGGGCCTGTCTTAACAGGCTTTTCTTCACTTCAAATGGGTTTTCCATTGCCACTCAAGTCTATAGGAGTGCAAAACCCTATTGAAACAGATCAAAGGCTACTATCAAATGTGCTTGTCAATGATCTCCAAAGTGTCTTAAAATGATGTCAAACTGTTGCCATTGGCACAAGTCGAAAACTTGCCAACACAGACCTTTAGGTTGTCCATAGACTTAATTCTGAATGGTTGCAAAGATTTTCTAATTAATATGCTAAATATATGCACTGCTATTTGAATGTAGAATCATTGGAAGTGGTCTTGAAACTAACTTTGAGACAAGTTTTTTTTTAATGTTACGGGTCACCACCATGAAAGATCAGCTGCCCTAGCTCAGTGTTTCTCAATTCCAGTCCTCAAGGCACACCAACAGGTAATGTTTTCAGGCTTGCCATTATTTTGCACAAGTTATTTGATCAGTTTCCCTGTTTTAGGAATTACCACAGCCGTTTCATCTGAGGGAAATCCTGAAAACATGACCTGTTAGTGCGCCTTGAGGACTGGAATTGAGAAACACTGAGCTAGGGCAGCTGTACATAGATTCTATAAAAAGCTAAAAAAGGGTTATTCTGTGATAGATATTGCTATTTAAAGCAAGCTCAACTCAGATCTTTATGGACCAAAAAGTGTGAAACTGCTGACATCACATCCTTCGGGAAATAAATGGCTTTCCTAATTGGAGATAAATAAATGAGGTAGTGAACAGTTTTGTTGGCTTTATTTTTTTTACCTTTGGAACAAAAAATACAAAAGTCTGAAAAATGGCCATATGTGTATAGCAATAAAAAGAATTGGATATGTCTGGATGTGTAGGCTGTCATCATTTCTGTTTTAAATACAGTTACTATGATTAGGAGCCTCTTCCCTTTCCCTACGTTCAAAGACCTGGTGTGCTCTTTGCAAGTCCTCAATGATAGTTAGCAAACGTCTTGCTGCAGATGAAGCAATCAAGCCTGAAGGAGGAAAAAATGAAAAATAAATTGCTAAACTGGTCATGTTATACAATTTCACAATGGTCACAATTTCCTCAGCAGTAATACTGAACCTTCAAATCCTTTCTCGGTAGGACCTCTTGATTCTGCTTTCCCTGTGGCCACACCATCTGCCCCATCCAGGTACTTGTTCCTGTTAAAAAGTAGGGATATCATATGCTGAGGCCAGTGGTTTAAAATATGAAGATATCGTAAATGGTTACTTCATACGGCTAAATGTTAGGGAGGCAACCACATATCAACAAAAACTAAGAAGAACCATTTGCAAACCTGAGCATGTCCTTGACCAATAGAAGATGCCGATATAACACCTGAGCCTCAGCATCTGGATCCAAAGGATCACTCCAGTCTCCCAATGTCACAGCTAAATGTGTCCGGCTACAACCACGAACTGTAAGACACACAAAAAAAGAGGAATTTTGACTTGCCTGCAAATTCCATATCTTGGAGAGCAGTACAGAATACAGGCAGAGAATTCATACACCATGGGTTATAAGTACCTTCAGGTGATTGGACATTGGCAAAGCTTTAGAGGACATGCTGACCGAGTGCCTTCCCTGTAACCCCTCCCCACTTTGTGAGTTCTCAGTTTGTAACAAGCAACACACAGTAAACTAAGGAATGAAAGTGAAGGTGTCCTGTACTGTACTCCAAAATATGGAATGTACAGGCAAGTCAAAACTCCTCTCATCCTAATCATACAGTACACAGGCAGAGTATTCATACACCATGAAATGTCCCCAAGCAATAAACAGGAAGGGTGGGCAATAATGAGGCAAACATAACCCTTGCCAACAGGCCCAACAATGGTCAGAAGAGCTGACCTCAGAGAGCCACTTCGACAGCCTTGCGGCCAAAAGCTGTGTCACCAGAAGATTGGCAGTCCACCTGGTTAGACTTTGAGAAACTATGAACAGAAGACCAGGTTGCAGCCTTACACAACTGAGCTAAAGGGGCTTGGTACTGAAATGCCCAGGAAACTCTCACTGCTCTGGTGGAATGGGCAAATTAAAGTACAGAAGGAGATTTCTCATTGAGAATGTAAGCACTTGCAAACAGTTTTTGTATACAGTACATTATGCAATGGTGGACTTTGAAGCAGGAGTGTCCCTTTTAGGGTAGAATGCTGAGACCACCTTATGACCTTGGATATAAGACAACCTTGTCATTGGGAATTTTGAGGAAAGGCTCTTTACAGGAAAGGGGCAAAAAGGGCACTTTGCATGATAGATCCTCTAGAGCAGGGATCTCCAAACTACGGCCCTCCAGCTGTTGCAGAACTACATATTCCATGAGACATTGTAAAACTCTGATATTCACAGACATGACTAGGCATGATGGAAATTGTAGTTCCTGAACAACTGGAGGGCCATAGTTTGGACACCCCAGCTCTAGAGGAATATCATGGATAAGTTCAAAGGGTTTCTGCAGGGCAGACAGAACAAAGCTCAGATCACAAGGAAGAACAGGGTGCGGCAAGGGAGAGTGAAGTTAGAGGCCTTTGAAAAAAAATTGGCAAGGCCGAGACCTGATCTTTAAGAGTACCTAGTTCTAATTGTCAAGACCTGATTGTAGGAAGGCCAGAACACGAGGTACAGAATAATCTCTGGGATGGATGTGCCCGTTTTCACAGCAGACAAATAAAAATTCCTGGTGTGAGATCATATCTTCCTAGAAGAGGCCTTTCTTGCTTTTAGCAAGGTAGAAATCACAGACTCAAAAACCCCTCTATCCTTTAATACTGGAGTTCCAACAGCCATGCCATTAAAGTCACAGGCTGAAAAGCAAGATGGAGAGGACAGTGAGATATCAAATCTGGTCTGCTGGGAAGAGGCCATGGGTTTTCTTTTAGAAGTCTGAATATGTTTGTGTACCAGGTTTTTTGTGCCAGTTCGGTACAGTTAGAATCACCATTTTCCTCTTTTGCTCTATTCTCTTGAAAAGTCAAAGTAGGATTTGTGCTGGAGCAAAGGCATAAACTAGCCTGAACTGAGACTAGGGGATTATTGAGGTACCTGAGGCTAGAGCTAGAGGATCCCTGGTTCTGGCAACAGAGATAGTTTGTTGTTAAATCTTGAGGCTAGGATGTACACATCCAAAATCCACTATTTTGGGCATATCAGATTGAAGATATCTGGATGAAGGGCCCATTCCGCTTGATTAGGTGTTGCATCTGAGATAATCCTTTGTCCGCTCCTGAGATGTGGACCACAGCGACTGCTGAACAGTGATTCTCTGTCCAAAAGAGGATCTGATTCCCTTCCTTCAAGTCTTCAGACTTCTGGTGCCCCACTGATAGTTGATGTAAGTTACTGCCACGGACATTGCCTGACTACACCCTGACTGGGTGCCCCTTTAGAAGAGGGCCCAGTGCTGCAGAACCATCCTGACTATTCTGAGCTTGAAGATGTTGATGGGGAGCTTAGCTTCCCTCAGTTACCATGTACCTTGGACTGTCTGGTATTGGAACGTTCCACCCCAGCCTGAAAGACTTGCATCTGCTGTTATAACTTTCCAGTGATAGGGAAGGAATGGTTTACCCACTGATGGGGTTGGGGTGGTGATCAACCAAGATAGGGGAGATTCTCTGCATTACTGGACAGGAGTATGGGCAATTGAAAAGAAGGAGCCTGCTTTATCCAGGTTGACAAGATGTTTTCTTGGAGAGCTCTGGAATGAAACTAGGTGAATGGTACTGCTTTGAAAGAGGCTACCATTAATGCTTGAACTCTCATGGAGAATCTCAATATGGGAGGTCTCTTGGTTCTCAATTCTGCAGCACTCTTTCAGCACTTTATTTTCAGAAAGACTTTTGCTTGGAATGGGACCAGACCCAAGTATTTCAGATTAAGGAAAGGCTGGAGAGCAGATCTGTTGAAATTGATCACCCAGCCGAAATCCAGGAGCATTTGAATTGTTCTGTTGACATTTTCGGATAGCTGGAAGGAAAATGAATCTTTCAGAAGAAGGTGATCTAGATAGCCCGTGACTTGAATACCCTGAGTTCCATAGGCCAAAGGGCAGTTCAACAAACTGGAAGTGGTTGCCTGCCAATGCGAAGTGCAGAAAGTTCTGATGAGGTAGGTAAATAGGTACATGGAGGTAGGTATCTTGGATGTCCACAGATACCATATGCTGTATATGGTTGTCTCAAAGAAGCAATTACTGATCTTGCGGATTCCATGTGAAATTCTGGAATTTTAAGGCATTAGCAGAGGAATTTTAAATCCAGAATAGGACGATTACCCTCATTGGGTTTTGGTACTGTGAACAGGTTTGAGCAGAATCATTTGAACCTGTCTTGTGGCAGTTCTGGCACAACGACTTCCTGGGACAAGAGGTGTCTCAGGGTATTCTGCAAATTTAACTGTCCTCGAGCAGTGTTTGATTGATTTAAAAGAAGAAAGCAGTGAGGTGGTAGAGTTTGGAACACCATCTTTTTACATTTGAAACCACAGACTGAACCCCACAGGTCTGGGACATTTGTGACCCAGAGAGAGGCAAACTGTAACAGACATTTCCACCACACTCTCCCCGCCCCCCCCCCCCCCACACTCTTAGGAGTGAGGGCACCACTTCATTGTGAAGAGGGTTTTGGGGAAGGCTTGGTGGCCACGGTGGGCTAAGCCTTGTGTCAAGAAGAAGGGCTGAACTTAGATTTTGAAGTTGCAGCTTGGTTAGAGCGGACAGGTGATTCACGTTTACAGGAGCTAGGGGCTCCTGAGAAGGGCGATTTTGGGTCCATCGGGCTGTGCAAGGAAACCTTTCTGCCTGTGACCTTTTTGATGAATTGGTCATGTGCCCCACCAAACACATATCTTCCTTGGAAAGGCATATGTGTGAAACGCCTTTGCAGGCAGCTTCAGCTGTCCAAACCTTTAGCCATAAGATTCTAAGCATGTGAATAGAGATTTAAGAGAAATATGGGAATCGAGTTTGTCCCAGAATCATACTTACCTGGATGGATGCAGCATTGGTATGATGCTGCATCTGTCCCCCCGCGCCTCTGCACTAAGAACCAAATGATCGAACACCGCCGATCACTCGGTTCTCACAGCTCCCAGGAACAGAGAGCTGCAGACTGTCACTCAGCGGCTTTCTGCTCTGCCTCTTCCTCATTCACTGGAGCGCTGGGCTGTGGAGGGGGCAGAGCAGCCTGCTCAGGCTCTCAGCAGCTCGCGGGGAGACTGAGCCAGGTGTCGGTCCAAGGACCTGGCCGATCCAGTCTTCCATTTTCATTATGACGCGGGCCCTGGACTCACTTCTGTGACGTCAGTAGAGAGCGGACTTCAGCGCGCTCTCTGCTGAAAAGGGGTCACAGGGGTGCAAAACGGATTGCACTCCTGTGATCCATAGGAGACGTACAGCCAAACGAGCTTTAAGCCACTCTGAAAATTTGTCACTTGAGATTTACTAAGGCATCTGCACAGAAAAGTAGAGCAGAAGGCAATCGCTATAATTGCTGTGTAAAGAACACGACCCTGAAATACAGAGAGCCGATTGCAGGACTGTGCCTACAAGATTAAATATATCCTTTAGGAGCCTCTCAAACTTTCTATCTGCAGAATCTTTGAAAGAAGGAACAGCTTCAATAGGAACAATGAGATGTTTGTTTAGGACAGAGATGGCAGGATCATCTACAGGAATAGACCACTTTCTGAACTCTTTTTCATTTGATAGAGTTCAGTAAACAATTTGGGTGGAATGAAAGTTCTTTTGGGAGTGACCCAGTCCTCATATACTGCATATTCTATCTGTTCATGAAAAGGGAATGTTTTGCGGTATTTTGACAGTCTCTTTGCACCCAAAGGAAATGGAAGGACAGAGGAGAGTCAGGTTGCACAGTGCCAAGGCTTTTGTGGACAGAAGAAATTAGCATTTATGTTGCATGAAGCTCCCTCTTCAGCATAGTGACTGAGGGAGAAAAATCTTATGCAGCTTCCTCCAATACTGCTTCAATATCTTCTTCATTTCCTTCTGTGCTTGCATCCTCTAGGACTGCATATTGGGTTCTTACTCCAGTTGAGAAATGGGAATAGGAAAGAGGCATGGTTGTTTTTGGGCCCTGGACAAAGATGGCTCTATTGAAGTGGATGAAAAAGCCTTACATACACCCAGTGAAGTGACTAGCTCCCAGTGATACGCAGAGATGAAACTAATGCCCTGTACACACGATCGGTTTTGCCGTCGGAATAAACTCTGAAGGTTTTTCCGACGGAGTTCCGCTCAAGCTGTCTTGCATACACATGGTCACACCAAATTCTGACCGTCCAGAACGCGGTGACGTACAACACGTACGACTAGAAAACAGAAGTTCAATAGCCAGTAGCTAATAGCTTCCGTCTTGTACTTGCTTCAGAGCATGCGTCGTTTTTGGTGTGTCAGAACAGCATACAGACGAGCGTTTTTCCCAATAGTAATTTGTTCCGTCGGAAAAATATAGAACATGTTCTCTATCTAAGTCTTTTTGTTGGAAATTCCGCTCGTGTGTACATGGCAAAACTCTCCTACAAAAGTTGTACCTGTCTGCAGCCATCCCTTCTGTAGATCATTCTAAAAACACACAGATTTAGGGCCCTTTCACATGAGCTGTCTGATCAGGTCCGCTTGTCAGTTTTTCAGGCGGACCTGGTCGGACCCTTCAGTCTCCTCTATGGAGTGGCAGATGTCAGTAGATGCTGGCATTTTAAGCTGCTTTTATGCTAACATTAGAAAACAGTAAGGGCTTGATTTGGGGATCATAAGATAAAATAAGAAAGAAAAATAATAAAACTAGTTAGGCCAAGGATAGTTTTCTCTCTGAGGGAGAAAGGTCCATCACCTTCAGACACTACCATAAAACCGACTCAAGAGTTGGGTAAGGTTATAGGGGAGGTGCCTATGGGGCGTATCCTCTAAAGCACTGCCATTATCCAATTACCTGAAGGTAAATGCCTAAAAACCCATGGTGTATTAAGACTCTACATGTGCTCTGTACTGTAGAGCAAGATAATGTTTGATTATACAACATGGCGTTAGTTATGGTCACAAGCATATTGTACTGTGGCTATATTACCTGTTCGGTCAGATTGCAGGCAGCAAGTCCAATGTGAATTACGATAGGCTCCTTGGTGATATGTTGGCAACAAATTCTGGTTGCACAGACTGACTTTACGCAGGGCAGAAAGCCACTGATTCAGTTCATTAACATTCTATATAAAAAGAAAATATTTTGTAAAAAAAAAAAAATTAAAATAAAGAATGCAATTTTCACCCTAATATTTACAGTTTTTCCATAATCTTCTTTTTAAAATGGTACATGTAATATATAGCCTTGGCTATTGGTGCTCACCTTGCACTGTATATACATAATGTGGCAACCTTGTGTCTCAGCATCTTGGGTAATGATTTGCATCATATTTGGCTGCTGAAATGCATTCTCATCCACTCGCTCCACGGCGCAAATCCGATGCACTGGTATAGAAGAGCGCACCTGCAACAAGGAAATAGAGGATTAAATGCCAAGTACCTTAAGCTAGCCATACATGTTTCAATCCAACTGAATAATCCTGTCAAATCGTCTTTAATATGGCCATACATGTTACAGTACAAAGAAGTTGATAAATTTAAAGTCTATTATACAATTAGACTATAATGTGCAAGGTCATTTTAACAGCTAGTTTTATTGCATAATTGCAGCATACAGCAGTGAATATCCAGCATGCAGCCCAGTACTGCAGAATAAGGCCCAACAAGGCCTTGGAGCTCAATAATATGATTATTACGAAAAATAAAGAATGATCAAATAATTAGGTATCAGTGGCGGCTGTTGCTCAAAGTTTTTGGGGGGTGCAAACAAACTGAAAAATTAAACTGTTAGTAATGCAGGACTGTAAACAGACATTTATCAGGTGATTATGTATCATTACTGCTAGATAAAACTGCCAATCGTATGCAGCCTCACTGTGCCCATCACATGCAGCCTCACTGTGCCCATCACAGTAGGCCAATCACATGCACATTTCGAGTAAAGGAAAACAAAACCACTTAACATAAGGAGTCCTCATCAGAGCCCCTTTTACATCAGATGTTCCAATCTAAGCTGCCTTTACAGCAGGCGTCCCAATCAGCATCCCTCTATACATCAGGTGTCCTCATTAGAGTCCCCCTATACATCAGGTGTCCCAGAGTCCTCCTTTACATTAGATGTCACCATCAGAGCCCCCTATTTACATTAGATGTCACCATGAGAGCCCCCCTTTACATTAGATGTCACCATCAGAGCCCTCCTTAACATTAGATGTCCCCATGAGAGTCATCCTTTACATTAGATGTCACCATTAGAACCCCCCTTTACATTAAATGTCACCATCAGATCAGAGTCCTCTTTTACATTAGATGTCACCACCAGAGTCCCCATTTACATTAGATGTCCTCATCAGAGTCCCCATTTACATTACAGGTCACCATCAGAGCCCCCCTTTACATTAGATGTCACCATCAGATCAGAGTCCTCCTTTGCATTAGATGTCACCATCAGATCAGAGTCCTCCTTTGCATTAGATGTCACCATCAGAGTCCTCCTTTACCTTAGATGTCACCATGAGATCAGAGCCACCCTTTACATTAGATATCACCATCAGATCAGAGCCCCCTTTACATTAAATGTCACCATCAGATCAGAGCCCCCCTTTACATTAGATGTCACCATCAGATCAGAGCCCCCCTTTACATTAGATGACCCCCCTCTCCCCTCCCCCCTCATACTCACAGCTCTCATACAAGTCGCCTGTCATCCACCTTCAGAGCTGCGGGGTTGAGTCAGAGAAACCGGAAGTGAAGGCACAGGACCCGCCACCACACCACAGCAGGGAACAATGATAATACAAAGATGTCAACAAGAACTCTGACCCTAGCGCTCAAAATGGAAAGAATTTTTCAGTATACTAATAGCTGCTGTTATAATAATAAAACACTATTAAGATAAATATACCCTCTTAGGAGAAGAAAGTATTAACAGCGCATTCAAATAATGTTATGTGTACCTATGACTAACCATTAATTTGCAGTCATAATTAACCATACGGTTCATTAAAATAAAATAAACAGTGGCTTAAGAAAAATACTCTAAAACCAAAACCGCAATGAACCTTGCCAAGGTTCAATAATTATAAAATCCAAGGCAGTTCATCAAATCATATACAATAATCCCAAAGTTCAAAAGCTCAATATAGTAAAACACTGTGTTATAGAGTTATCCTTTTGAAGTAAGTCTCCTGCATGCAGATGAGAGCAGTAGTGTAAATACAGCTTAGAATCAGTCCATGCATGCAGGTTAGTGCAGTGGTAAAATCTCAGCTTCTAATTCTCATAGAGCTTGATGCTTTTCCGCAAAATGGTAAACCATCACCAAAACACCGCGTGACCAGCCCCTTATCTGTGTATGCTTACCAGGGGTAAGAATCAAAAGGCCTTTAATCTCCTTCACTGCACTGCTCAGCTCCTTAGCCATCACCGATCTTAATCCTCCAGTTTCATGATGTATATACCATAGGGAACAACCATGTAAGGATATAGAAGGAGGCGCTTCATAATGTTAAACTGCTTATTAGTATAATACAATCCCCCCTTGATACAAGTTGTGCTTACAATGTTAAAATAGAAAAACAGCTGGTCACGTCAATAGCGTCAGCTCACCGCTGGTCGGAGTTTTCAAATCGTCCCGCCTACCTCGATGAGTCCCGGGATGATGCTGCCTGACTGAAGCTGTGAGTCGCGTGGTCACACACTGACGCGTTTCGTCATTACATCTTCAGAGGGCGTGGCCACGCAACACGACTCTGCATCTTAAGGAGCCCATAGGCGGAGTCCTCCGATGCCGTCAGCACGCGCGTCATCTGAAGGATATTACGCCCCTTTGTTAGTAGCTATTATTATGATAGTAGGTACAGATAATAATGAATGTACCACTAGAACATCTAACAGCAGATAACCATTGACCACCAAAGTGATTTCCAGCTAATAATTTTAATTTTAGGGTTTCTTAGATTTATTGGGCTCGTACCCCCTTCTTATACTCAGTAAACGATGGCTTATTAAAGTTTTAAAAATTTTATATAAATATTTTATATATTAGATATTGCATATTTACGGGTATGAGCAGCCCAGATAAGGCCAGATAAATGAACAGCCCAGATAAATGGGGCCGACAGACAGTGATCCATGCAGGGCGGATGGGACGCTGCAGGCTGGCTTCATAAAACTTACAGAGGGGCAGGTTTGTTTGTTACGGGTGAGAGTAGCCCAGATATATGGAGCCGACAAGACCGCGACCCATGCAGGGTGGATGGCACGCTGCAGGCCGGCTTCACAAAACTGACAGAGGGGCGGGTTTGTTTATTGGATGATGCGCATGACCACATCTGACTAGCCCGCCTCTTGCTACTAACAAAGGGGCGTAATATCCTTCAGATGATGCGCGTGCTGACGGCATCAGAGGACTTCGCCTATGGGGCTGCTTAAGATGCAGAGTCGTGTTACGTGGCCACGCCCTCTGAAGATGTAATGATGAAACGCGTCAGTGCATGCCAACACGACTCACAGCTTCAGTCAGGCAGCATCATCCCGGGACTCATCGAGGTAGGCGGGACGATTTGAAAACTCCGACCAGCGGTGAGTTGACGCTATTCACATGACAGGCTGTTTTTCTATTTTAACATTGTAAGCACAACTTGTATCAAGGTGGGATTGTATTATACTAATAAACAGTTTAACACTATGAAGAGCCTCCTTCTATATCCTTATATGGTTGTTCACTATGGTATTTACACATCATGAACCTGGAGGATTAAGATCGGCGATGGCTAAGGAGCTGAGCAGTGCAGTGAAGGAGATTAAAGGCCTTTTGATTCTTACCTCTGGTAAGCATACACACATAAGGGGCTAGTCACACAGTGTTTTGGTGATGGTTTACCACCTTGAGGAAAAGCATCAAGCTCTATGAGAATTAGAAGCTAAGATTTTACCACTGCACTAACCTGCATGCATGGACTGATTCTAAGCTGTATTTACACTACTGTCCTAATCTGCATGCAGGGGACTTACTTCAAAAGGATAACTCTATAACACAGTGTTTTACTATATTGAACTTTTGAACTTTTAGCTCCTCCGCCCACCCCAGCCCACCCAAGTGCAGTATCAATCGATCACTGTCACTTACAAAACACAAAACGAAGCGAATAACTGCAGTGTTCACAGAGTCAGGCCTGATCCCTGCGAACGCTAACAGTTTTTTGGTGGCGTTTGAATCAGTCCCTAACAGTCAGGAGCCTGTGAGTCCCACTAGTGTACCAGTAAATTTAGAGACCAAAATGTCAAATTGAAGGTATACTAGTAAAGAGGCCTACACGTTTCTGAGCATGACAGATAGTGAAGAGGAAGTCCCTCATCTGTCAGATTCAGGCACAGAATACGAACCTGTAGACAGCAGCAGCACCCTGAAAGATAGCTCTGACAACGGAATTGTGATCCCTGCCAAGGTCAGGCGTACCAGACCCCAATCTTCTTCTGCTGTCATTGAGGTGCAAGAACCGCAGGTCCCTTGTATGGAGCAGAGAGCCAGTGCTAGCGCCGCTATTCCTTCTGGTGAACTAGCAAGCAACAGCAGCCTAGTACATCCTGGTCATACATCCAGCGCTGCAGTAACACTTGATGACGGGGCGAGTCCCATAAGTGCAGTTCAAGCTGGCGAGGTGGCAAGCACGAGTAGTGTCCCACTGCCACCAAGAAGACAAACACAGACCCATCAAGCCCATAGTGCCCTTCCTGCTGCATTCGCCAATCCTAATTGGGAACCCACCACTTCTGCAGCACCCGTACTTCCCTCATTCACTGGTCAACCCGGAATTCAGGTGGAAACAGTTGATTTTACGTCACTTGATTTTTATTCGCTGTTTTCCACCGAAGATCTCTATAGATCTATTGTGGACCAAAGCAATTTGTTTGCTGGTCTATTCATCTCCGCTAATCCCCAGCTGACCCTTGCCAGAGATTGGAAACCAATTACAGGGGGTCCCCGACTTACGAACATCCGACTTACGAACGACCCCTACTTACGAACGGGGCCCGAATGACGTCACTGCTGGCCGAATCTTCCTCTCCTGAGCCTTTCCTCCGTTCCTGGCTTGGCTGCGGGTCCCCTTCGTCCTCCTGCCTGCCCATCCACAGGCCTGGTATGGTCCGGTGGCTTGCCAGGCCGCTGAAACTGCCCGTCGTGGCCGAGGCCTTGTGCGGCCTACGAAGCCTCCACGATCCCCGGTCTTTCCTACGCCGCTGCCCCGCGATGGTGCACCGCGGCCGGCCGCCCGGCCGGCCGGCCTGCCTGGCCTCTGATGGCTGCTTTCACCATCCATCTCCCTGCTGTGCCATACAGTGTACCTCTCTGCTGTCTCCTGTTGCTGCTGCCATGAAAATAGTGAGAGGGGAGAGCTGTGCTCAGCTGCGATCCTGGACTCCTGTTTTGGAAGTGACAGGGTCAATAAAGAGAACCTGTCACCTCCAATTGCTATCACACAGGGAATTGTTTCCTCCTGTGTGATAGCAATAAAGTTAAGTGAAAAAAAAATTGATAAAAAAAATAAAAATAAGAAATACAGTAATAATTAAATTAATAAAATAAAAAAAAAAATTAAAAATGTAAAGAATAAGAAAAATAATATTAAAAATAAGAAAATTATACAAAAATAAAAAAAAAAGTAAACGACAAGCTACAAATAAATACAAATAAAAAAAAGTGATTAAAAAGTAAAAAAATAAAAGAAACAAAACATATTTGAACTAACCATGCCACCCCTGCCATCCGGTTGCCTTTCTCTGTTGATTTGGGTTTACATCCTGTCTCTGAGACTAGATTTGCACTTAAAAAAGGTACTATTCCGACTTACAAACAAATTCGACTTAAGAACAAACCTACAGTCCCTATCCTGTTCGTAACCCGGGGACCCCCTGTACAGTTTCTGAATTTAAGACCTGGGCCTATCTCTCCTCATCGTCATAACTAAAAAGAGTGAGTTGCGGTCATATTGGTCCACTGACCCAATTCACCATATGCCCATGTTCTCTGCCTCCATGACCAGGACACGATATGAGAAGATCTTGCGGTTCATGCACTTTAATAACAATTAACTCTTTTGTCCTCGGGGTGACCCTGGATTTGATCGGCTCTACAAAATTCGGCCCCTCGTAAACCACTTCAACCAACGTTTTGCAGCCTTGTTTACTCCTAGTTGTCTGCGTTGACGAGTCCCTGATTAAGTTTTCTGGCCGCTTGTCTATCAAACACTATCTTACCAGCAAGCGTGCCAGATACGGCGTCAAGATGTATAAGCTCTGAGACAGGGCCACAGGCTATACATATAGTTTTATGGTTTACGAGGGAAAAGATAGTCATGTAGAGCCGGAGAACTGGCCAGACTACATAGGGAGCACTGGTAAGATAGTGTGGGACTTGGTGTCATCCTTATTCGGAAAGGGGTACCACTTGTACATGGACACTTGTGCCACTTTTTAGTCACTTTTTTTATTATGGAATTGGCGCATGTGGTACCGTGCGAACTAATTGCTGGGGCTTCCCCCAACGGCTTGTAGAATCCTGACTTAGACAGGGGGAGAGAGCCTGCTTGAGGTGTAATAATTTGTAAGCAGTGAAGTGGAGGGACTCACAGAATGTTTTCGTTCTGTCCTCGCTTCGCGCAGACACGACAGTCCAAATTCCTACTGCGACTGGTGTTGTGGAGAAACCCCTTTGTGTCCATAAATACAACCTTAACATGAGAAGGGTGGACCTCAACGACCAGTTGTTGGTGCCGTACCTAATTGCCCATAAGGCCAGGTGCTAGTACAAAAAAGTGTCTATTTATTTATTTCAATTGGCTTTGCTGAACGCTTTTGTACTATACAAAGCTTCAGGACGGACTGGATCCTTCCTTAAATTCCAGGAAGAGATCGTCAGAGCCCTTCTGTTTCCAGACGGTGCTCTTGCCCAACTTCCCAATTTAAATGCAGTGAGCCAGCTGTCGTGTCTGCAGCAAATGCGGATTTAGGAGTGACACTCGCTTTTATTGTCCCTCCTGTCGTGACCAACCTGGTCTCTGCATTGGTGAATGTTTCAAATGCTACCACACATTAGTGGAGTTTTAGCGTAGTGTACAGCACCACACAGTCCCAGGCACACAAACACAGGGTCTCGGGGTCTCGAAAGATGTGATGGCCATCACATTTTGAGAGACCCTAATCTGCAACATTCTGTTTACAGTTTTTTTTACAGTTTTTATAAAAGTGAAAAAAAAAAAAGAAATAAAAAAAAACACACAAAAAAATATAAAATAAAAAATCCAAAAATAGTAGTGGTTGTATTTTTCTCCTCTCTCTATTGTTCTCTCTCTTATTTTCGCTCTTTACTGTCCGCTCTACTATGTTTTATTGTATTTGCTTTTCAGGTATGGTATGTTATACTGTAATGTTTATTTTATTGTTAACGATCATTTGCTTAGCAGGTACGCCATGCAGCTGCAGCACAGGTTTATTTATCTTGACAGCAACAGCGTTTGCTCCCACGATACATAGACATACAAGTCGTGACTCCAGCACTGTCGGAGGTGATTTCACCACCACAGTTAAAAAAAAAAGAGCATATATGCCGAAGGGGGCAGGGGTGGAGGAGCGATTTGCTCCTAACATTAGGGGCGGATTGCCCCCATGCTTCGGAATATATTTTTTTAGGCACAGATTGTAATGTTTTATTTTTACTATGTTTTATTGTATTTGCTTTGCAGGTATGGTAAGTCTTACTATTATGCTGTAATATTACTTTGTTTTATTGTTAACCATCATTTGCTTAGCAGGTACTCCATTCATCTGCAGCACGGGTTCATTTATCTTGACAGCAACAGCATTTGCTCCCACAATACGTAAAGTCGTGACTCCAGCGTCGTCGGAGGCGATTTCACCATCACAGTCAAAAAAAAATGGTGCATGTATGCCCATTATTAGAAGTGGCTGGATGAAGGGCGGTATTCTAATAGTGGGCATACCCACCGATCAATCTCTTTTTTTCATTCAGCCCACAGGCTGCATGAAAAAAGAACATTATAATGTATGCTCAACAAGGACCAGCAACGTACTGCTATGTTGCTGGACTTTGAGTGGTTATACCTGAATGATGCCTGCAGGCTTAGGTATCATCTTGGTATCATTCTTTTCAGCCAGCAGTCAGCTTTCATATAAAAGCAATCTGAGAGGCTAATTAGCCTCTAGACTGCTTTTATAAGTGGGAGGGAACTCCCCCCACACTCCCACCATCTTCCATGGTTTTCTCGGGCTCTCCTGTCCCAACAGGGAACTCGAGAATGCAACCGGTGGTTCAGCCAGCTGACCATAGAGTTGATCAGAGACCAGAATGGCTCCAATCATCTCTATGGCCTAAGAAATCGGAAGCTACGAGCATTTCACGACTTAGGTTTCGCTGGATATAAACTGCGCCATTGGGAAATTGGCAAAGCATTTTATCACACCAATCTTGGTGTGGTCAGATGCTTTGAGGGCAGAGGAGAGATCTAGGGTCTAATACCCCAATTTTTTCAAAAAAAGAGTACCTGTCACTACCTATTGCTCTCATAGGGGATATTTACATTCCCTGAGATAATAAAAATGATAAAAAAAAAATATATATGAAAGGAACAGTTTAAAAATATAATAAAAAGCACAATAAATAAATTAACGGGGGGGGGGGTGATCGGGGGGTGAATTGTATGCCTATGTGACTTGGTGTCAGTGTAGTGTTGGTACAACTCACTGTTTGATGCTCTTTATTTTTGAAAATGAAGAAAGAAAAGAAAAATGTATTTTTTTTTCTTTTTTTAATTTTCAAAACTGACAAAAAGTGAGATATGCAAACATGCCTCTCAGCAGATAGCTTGGGGTGTTCACTTTCAAAAATGGGGTAATTTGGGGGGGGGGTCTGTGCTAACTGGGCATTTCATGGCGTCCGAAACTGTGATAGGCAGTGAGGAGTGAAATCAAAAATGTACGCCCTTAGAAAGCCTGAAGGCGGTGATTGGTTTTCGGGGTTCTGTACGGGGTTAGACTGCCAAAAAGTTCCACACATGTGGTATCCCCGTACTCAGGAGAAGCAGCAGAATGTATTTTGGGGTGTAATTCCACATATAACCATGCCATGTTTGAACAATATATCATTTAGTGACAACATTGTGTAAAAAAAAAAAAAAAATTGTAATTTTCCAGAAACTTGTGGCAAAATATAAAATATTCCATAGACTCAACATGCCTCTCAGCAAATAGCTTGAGGTGTCTTCTTTCCAAAATGGGGTCATATGGGGGGGGGGGGGGTTGTGCTATCTTTTCATTTCATGGCCTCCAAAACTGTGATAGGTAGTGAGGAAGTGAAATCACCATTTTACGCCCTTAGAAAGCCTGAAGGCGGTGATTGGTTTTTGGGGGTTCTGTACACGGCTAAGCTCCCAAAAAGTCTCACACATGTGGTATCCCCGTACTCAGGAGAAGCAGCAGAATGTATTTTGGGGTGTAATTTTACATATGCCCATGGCATGTTTGAGCAATAGATCATTTTGCACATTTTGTGCAAAAAAAAATATAATAATTTTCCTGCAACTTGTGGCAAAATATAAAATATTCCATGGACTCAACATGTCTCTCTTCAAATAGCTTGGGGTGTCTACTTTCCAAAATGGGGTCATTTGGGGGGGGTTTGTGCTATCTTGGCATATTATGGCTTTCAAAACTGTGATCGGTAGTGAGGTGTGAAATCAAAAATTTACACCCTTAGAAATCCTGAAGGCGATGATTGGTTTTCGGGGGCCTGTACGCGGCTAGGCTCCCAAAAAGTCTCACACCTGAGGTACCCCCATACTCAGGAGAAGCAGCAGAATGTATTTTGGGGGGTGTAATTCCACATATAACTATGCCATGTGTGAGCAATATATATTATTTAGTGACGTTGTGTAATTTTTTTGTTGTTGTCATTTTTCAATCACTTGTGACAAAAAAAATTAAATATTCAATGGGCTCAACATGCCTCTCAGCAATTTCCTTGGGGTGTCTACTTTCCAAAATGGGATCATTTGGGGGGTTGTACTGCCCTGCCATTTTAGCACCTCAAGAAATGAGATAGGCAGTCAAACTAAAAGCTGCGTAAATTCCAGAAAATGTACCCTAGTTTGTAGACGCTATAACTTTTGTGCAAACCAATATACGCTTATTGACATTTTTTTTTACCAAAGACATGTGGCTGAATACATTTTGGCCTAAATGTATTACTAAAATTGAGTTTATTAATTTTTTTATAACAAAAAGTAGAAAATATTTTTTTTTTCAAAATGTTCGGTCTTTTTCCATTTATATTGCAAAAAATAAAAAATTGCAGAGGCAATCAAATACCATCAAAAGAAAGCTCTATTTGTGGGAAAAAAAGGACACAAGTTTCGTTTGGGTACAACATTGCATGATCGCGCAATTACCAGTTAAAGCAGCGCAGTGCCAAATTGTAAAAAGTCCTCCGGTCATTGAGCTGCCAAATCCTCCGGGGCTGAAGTGGTTAAAGGGCCATTATTTTTTTTTTTTTTCATTTTTCTTTTTTTACGGTGATTGCAGCATGTCATACTTCCCATATACCCATGTGTCCCACATCCCGCACACACTTAAAGGGCCAGTATTTTTTCTTTAAATGATGAGCAGCTTTGGGGGGCGCCATAGCAGGCCACCACTGTTAGGTATTATGTTGGTAAGTAGACTTTGATTTTTTTTTATAGTCTTTGTGTGACCACACTTAAAGTGCATGTAAACCAGATTCTTTAAATGTGACCTAAGCACATATTTCTGTAGTGTTTCTTTATCTTTCTCCAAAGCCCTAAGTCGCGTGCGTTTGTGCTGCTCCGTAGTGCTGTTATCAGCATGATAACTTCTGACAAGTTCACCAAGAAGGCAGCCTGGAATGTGTGTTGTGGGAGGTTGCTATAAATAGATTAGCACAGACCTTGCCTTGTAAAAGCACAGCTCTGAAAGCATTTTCCTCTTTCTGCTAATGTGGAGGGGGGGTGTGTGTGCCTTTCCTCCAATCAGCTGTCACACAGAGTATGTCAGAACGACACTCTTACTGCTGAATGAGGAACAGACAGCCAGAATTGGTGTACTGGGGTAGGTATATAGACGACATCCTCCTCCTATGGGATGGTGATGAAACATCATTGACCAATTTTATGCAGGTATTAAATCTGAACACCTTGGGCATTGTCCTACAATTTGAAATGAGTAGGGTTGCCATTCACTTTCTGGATTTAAATATACAGATTTCTAAAAACAGGTTTAAGATCACCACTTTTTATAAAGAAATGGATCGAAATGGCTACATTGAACAGGGGAGCTGCCATCATCCGTCATGGTTGAAATCGGTTCCTAAAAGCCAGTTTACCCAGTTAAGGCGTAACTGTACCTTTAAGGAAGATTTCTTCGTGCAGGCCTCTGATCTTAAAATTAAATTTTTGGAAAAAGGGTATTCTAATGCTGATCTGGATAAAGCCATAGGAGAGGTTGCCAACATGGATAGAACCACAATGTTGAAAGGAAGAGATAAAGCTACTAATAATAATAACACTCATGAGTTTTCTTTAATTACTACTTACTCACGACAACATTATGAGATAAAGAAAATTCTGAAAAAGCATTGGGCCGTGTTGAAGAATGACTAAATTCTAGGTCCAACCTTACCTGCATACCCACAGGTCATCTATAGAGGAGTACCACCCCTGAGATTGCAGGTTGCCCCTAATGTTCTTGATGCCCCGAATAGAGTCATTTTTTCAAAACTCTAAAGGTTTCTTTTTGTGTCGTAAATGTAAAGTTTGTCGCATTAACAACAATAAAGATAAAAAAAATTGTCATTTTCAGTCCCATACTATTACAAAAGTCTTAAATATAGACACTTTTATCACTTGTACATCTAAAAATGTTGTATATCTATTGACCTGTCCATGCGGTCTACAGTATGTAGGCCGCACTATGAGAGCCATGAATGTGCGAGTTAAAGAGCATCTAACGAACATAAAAAAAGGGTTTCCTAAACACACAGTATCACGCCATTATCTTGAATATCACAATAAAAATCCAGCTGGGACTACTATTACTGCCATCGATCACTTTACACACCATTGGAGAGGTAGTTTCACTAAGAGGAAAATCTCGAGGTTGGAAACCCGTTGGATATATACTTTGAAGTGTTATACGCCCTTTGGGTTGAATGTGGAGTGGGATGTCAATAGCTTCATTAACAACAGTTAGCTTTACTTCCACCCAGATTTTTCATCCAGGGTTGTCTGATACCCAAAAGTATTTTTGTGGCTATTTATGAGGCCTTTCTTTGAGACCTTTTGTTTGGGATTTATCATTTTCAGCTACTATATATTGATTTTACTGTTTTTGTATGCATATTTTTAATTTTTATATGTATGACACATGGTGTATATGTATTGTAATTTATCCACTCTAGAATATGCGATTTTTTAGGTATTCAATTCTGTTAGTTTATGTTTTAGTTTATGTTTTAGGGTTTACCCCCATTGTTTTGAGCCGCACTCTAGTCGTTCCTTTGGTCTGGGACTATTGAATGTGTAGCGTTTTTTATTGCTGTCCTTTGTTTAGGTGGCATGGAGCGCTGACACGTAGTATGTCCGTGTTCCTACATTGCCCTATCGCGTCAGCTGTTGCCGACAGTGTTAACCTATCAGGCTTCCCCATTGATGAGCACATGCGCTGTATAACATATTGCATTGTTTTCTTCCTGCGGCGTGCGGAATGACGTAGAGGTATTATCCTCACGTTGCACGCAGGTGGATGACCAATCAGTTGTAATTCTCGTGTGCGCATAGCGCGCCACACGAAAGACGCATATTGTGATATGCCCAGCTGTTTTCTTTTGGTGGATTATTTCCCCATCAAACCCACCAATTAGCTTTCCTGTTTATATGGCGTGCGGTGATCAGTAAAGCCACGCCCCTGAAGACATCTGTTGTGATGAAACATGTCAGGCAGGTTGACACCAGCACGCTGAACGCTGCAGCCCATTGTCTTATTTGATGCATGCATTCCTGAACTCAAACTGTAAGTTACTACAATAAATTGCTTTTATTTTTATGATGGCTTTCACTATGGGTCACTTATTTCTCTTCATGGGTATTTGCTGACTACCTTATTGAAAGTGCCACTTCTAGTGTGATTTCTGGGAGACATTGATCTGTGGAGAAAACCATCCGGATATCGCTGTCTGTATTGATGAGGGGTTCCAGAGAGCTGAACTTGCTGGATGTTATTGAGAATATCTATACATGCCTACTTATTACAGCCACCTGGTAAGCAGACTACCTTATCACGTGGTGTCGAGTGCCCTTTTATATATGCACTATAGCTGGTGATTGGATTCCTCCTACTCTTCAGATCTTCTTTGGACTGTTTTTTCCAGTTGTCATTTTCAGTGCTGCATTATACACAATTTTGGATTTTTACGTTTGGATATCAAACTATGCTGGCTGCTTGTTTTTACCTATTATAGATTAGTGCAGATTTTCCTTGTGATCTAACCTGTATTTTTGATATATTTATTTGCTGCTTTTCTTCTTTGCATTTTATTTCAATTTTAATGTGAATTTTGAATATTATGGACATTTTTGAGTTTCCAAGCTCCAGATGTATTGATCTCAAAGGTGCTTTTAATGATGTTGTTGATCAACAGAATAATGATTTAGGAGGCCTGTTTGTGAGATTAAAGAACCTCATGATCGTAGAAGTACATGGCAACTGGGATGTTGCCTTTCTAGAAAAATATTTGGATGACCAAATGGTTCCCAGGAGCCTTAGGTTTGAAATCTCACCCCAGGATGACGATATTGATATTGCTGTTTGGTATAAATATTTTAACGATGTAGGATTAGATCTCCTACGTTTTTTAATAGGGCGAAAAAGAAGAAAACTTAATAAACTAGACGAAGATATAACCGATGTTAAGACCAAATTAACACCCTATAAAGAATTAGATGAGTATAAGAATAGATCTGATAGCCTCAAAAGAATTCTAGAAAAGGAGGACATAGATCAGAAAACAAAGAAGAAGAAGAAGAAGTACTCTAGAGACCAGGAGGATTATAAAACTAATCAGGTCTTTAAATGGCAGATTAGAAGAGCTGCCTTGGCCAATGGAAACACTGAGCAAGCGCCCAGACAATCTATTGGGCCTAGATCTGGTGCTGTAAATCCTCCCTATCAAACGGGAGGTGGACGTGGGAATAAATTTGTGGACGGCTGGAAGAAGGTGGTTTCCAAAAAAGTGCCCAAGTCCAGGCGTCCACAAAATAGAACCCATGACGGGAGAGGTGATTATGTTCAGCATAGTCATTCACCAATAAATGACCCTGGTGACATTCCGACCAATAACTATTATGAACCTATGGCTAGAGACTATGTTGATCGCTATGATGGATATAACAATAGAATCATCGTTGAACATCCATCACAGCGAACTCCGAGGGTTGGATATGCAACCAGGGAATGCTCCGATTGGGACAGCCTTGGTTTCTATCCACCAAGGAGACCACAGTACCCCCCCAGGGGTCCTCCTCCTCCTGGTCCACTTTCCACTCCTTTTTTTCCAAGGGGCTCCCAAAAGAACAAAAGAGATGGCAAACAAAAAGAGGTACCAGATGGGGGAAGAGACACAGAGCGAAAAAGACGGAGACTATAAAAGATGTTGGGATTTTCAATCCTAGCAAGACAGTCTTGACTGATAATGAAAAATTTATATTAAATCATGGCCTTAAATATACCCCTGATAGACCTTTGAGTAAACTTGGCGTCTTTATAGACGTACAAAAATACATTAGGAAAATGTATATTAAAAGACATTTCTTGTCTCAACCCATCACAAGATCGGTTAATACCGCCAACGAAATCAGACACTCCGGTCCTTCTAATGCTTCGCTCTTCAATCCCCCTGGCTTTGTTCCCCCGTCTATTTCTGTTTTTAAGGACCTAGTCTTGAAAGATCTAGAAAAATTAAAAATTCAAAAAGATCCCAATAATCATACATTTCGGGACGGATTGAAAACTTTAAGAGACAGGAGGGATATAGTTGTCCGACCAGCTGATAAAGGGAGGGGGGGGGGGATTGTTATTCTTGATAAAGAAGCCTATACAGATGAAATGAACAGAATTTTGTCTGATACGGATACTTACATCCCCATGCATTACAATCCTACTACGAAGTATAAAAGGGAGCTAGAGAAGCTTATTAATGGTTTTAATAAACATCTGATCAATAAGAAAGAAAAAGCATTTTTAGTTCCGATGCCCCCCCCGGATTCCAGTTATTTAATTTTTACCAAAAATTCACTAAAGTCTAGATAAACCGCCAGGGAGGCCCATTATTAACGGATTAGACTCCGTAACCTCCCGTATTGGAAAATGTATCGATGGGTTTCTACAACCGTTGGTACTTCAGACTCCCTCTTTTTTGAAAGATTCCTCCCAGGTTTTATAAACTTTAGAAGCCATGGAGTGGAAAGATAGTTACATCATGGCCACTGCCGATGTGTCTTCCCTGTACACCATTATATCCCACTCTGATGGTCTGGATGCAGTGGATCTCTTTCTAACCAGAGATAACCAGCTGGCCCCCTCACAGAGAGAATTTATATTGCTCCTACTCAGGTTTGCCATGACACATAATTACTTCTGGTTTGGGGGTTCTTTCTACCTCCAAAACAGAGGGGTTGCCATGGGCGCAAAATTTGGCCCAGTATGGCTAATTTGTTCATGGCCAAGTGGGAGGAGGATGTCGTCTATGCTGACAGACAGCCAGAATTGGTGTACTGGGGTAGATATATAGACAACATCCTCCTCCTATGGGATGGTGATGAAACATCATTGACCAATTTTATGCGGGTATTAAATCTGAACACCTTGGGCATTGTCCTACAATTTGAAATGAGTAGGGTCGCCATTCACTTTCTGGATTTAAATATACAGATTTCTAACAACAGGTTTAAGATCACCACTTTTTTTAAAGAAACTGATCAAAATGGCTACATTGGACAGGGGAGCTGCCATCATTCGTCATGGTTGAAATCGGTTCCTAAAAGCCAGTTTACCCGGTTAAGGCGTAACTGTACCTTTAAGGAAGATTTCTTCGTGCAGGCCTCTGATCTTCAAATTAAATTTTTGGAAAAAGGGTATTCTAATGCTGATCTGGATAAAGCCATAGGAGAGGTTGCCATCATGGATAGAACCACAATGTTGAAAGAGATAAAGCTACTAATAATAACACTCATGAATTTTCTTTAATTACTACTTACTCACGACAACATTATGAGATAAAGAAAATTCTGAAAAAGCGTTGGGCCGTGTTGAAGAATGACTAAATTCTAGGTCCAACCTTACCTGAATACCCACAGGTCATCTATAGAGGAGTACCACCCCTGAGATTGCAGGTTGTCCCTAATGTTCTTCATGCCCCGAATAGAGTCTAATTTTTTCAAAACTCTAAAGGTTTCTTTCCATGTCGTAAATGTAAAGTTTGTGGCATTAACAATAAAGATAAAAAAAATTTGTCATTTTAAGTCCCATACTATTACAACAGTCTTAAATATAGACACTTTTATCACTTGTACATCTAAAAATGTTGTATATCTATTGACCTGTCCATGCGGTCTACAGTATGTAGGCCGCACTATGAGAGCCATGAATTTTGCGAGTTAAAGAGCATCTAAAGAACATAAAAAAAGGGTTTCCTAAACACACAGTATCACGCCATTAACTTGAATATCACAATAAAAATCCAGCTGGGACTACTATTACTGCCATCGATCACTTTACACCCCATTGGAGAGGTAGTTTCACTAAGAGGGAAATCTCGAGGTTGGAAACCCATTGGATTTATACTTTGAAGTGTTATACACCCTTTGGGTTGAATGTGGAGTGGGATGTCAATAGCTTCATTAACAACAGTTAACTTTACTTCCAACCACATTTCTTATCCAGGGTTGTCTGATACCCAAAAGTATTTTTGTTGCAATTTATGAGGCCTTTTTTTGCGACTTTCTTTGAGACCCTTTGTTTGGGATTTATCATTTTCAGCTACTATATATTGATTTTACTGTTTTTGTATGCATATTTTTATATGTATGACACATGGTGTATATGTATTGTATTTTATCCACTCTAGAATATGCGATTGTTTAGGTATTCAATTTTGTTAGTTTATGTTTTAGGGTTTACCCCCATTGTTTTGCGCTGCACTCCAGTCGTTCCTTTGGTCCGGGACTATTGAATGTGTAGCGTTTTTTATTATCGCTCTGGGCCATTGCTGTCCTTTGTTTAGGTGGCACGAAGCGCTGACACGTAGTATGTCCGTGTTCCTACATTGCCCTTTTTTCAATTGGACGCAATGGCGGCTGTGACGCGGCACCGTGTCAGCGGTTGCCATCGGTGTTAACCTATCAGGCTTTTCCATTTTGGTAACGGGAGTTCAGCTACAGGGATACGCAAAGAAAGCGGTTTTGAAACACCTATACTCCGGTGGCAACGTTCTGGTTGTGTCATTATATCCCAAAGATTTTGGCTCATCGGTTGTGGTCCGGAGGAATGATCCCTATTCAGGCTTTCTCTGATCCTCTGTAATGTGGGATCATGAGTCTCTGGTAAGCAGCCATTGTTTCACTCGTGGTGGTGGATCGAGCACTATCTTTACAACAGCAAAGATTATACAACTTTTCAATGGACTTTTTCACATTATTATATTTTTTATCACATGGGTGATTTAGTCATTTATGTGTATGGACTCACGTTTGTTTATTTTTATGAATTAATTTATTTTATTATTTAATTATTTCAACATAAATTAATTCATACTGTTTAGGGTTATGGCACTTTGAAACGCTTTTACCTTGTATGATATGCATTCAGGGATTTATTGCTGAAATGGCGATTATTTATATGCATGTCAGTATTTAGCGCAATTCCAATTTTTTCCATCCATTTTGGCTGCTGTGACGCGGTATCGCGTCAGCTGTTGCCGACAGTGTTAACCTATCAGGCTTCCCCATTGATGAGCACATGCGCTGTATAACATATTGCATTGTTTTCTTCCTGCGGCGTGCAGAATGACGTAGAGGTATTATCCTCACGTCACACGCCGGTGGATGACCAATCAGTTGTAATTCTGGTGTGCGCATGCGCATAGCGCGCCACACGAAAGACACATATTGTTATATGCCCAGCTGTTTTCTTTTGGCAGATTATTTCCCCTTCAACCCCACCAATTAGCTTTCCTATTTATATGGCGTGCAGTGATCAGTAAAGCCACGCCTCTGAAGACATCCATTGTGATGAAACATGTCAGGCAGGTTGACACCAGCATGCTGAACGCTGCAGCCAATTGTCTTAATTGATGCATGCATTCCTGAACTCAAACTGTAAGTTACTACAATAAATTGCTTTTATTTTTATGATGGGTCTTCACTTTGGGTCACTTATTTCTCTTCATGGGTATTTGCTGACTACGTTATTGAAAGTCCCACTTCTGGTGTGATTTCTGGGAGGCATTGATCTGTGGAGAAAACCATCCGGATATTGCTGTCTGTATTGATGAGGAGTTCCAGAGAGCTGAACTTGCTGGATGATATTGAGAATATCTATACATGCCTACTTTTTACAGCCATCTGGTAAGCAGACTACTTTATCACGTGGTGTCAAGTGTTCTTTTATATCTGCACTATAGCTGGTGATTGGATTCCTCCTACTCTTCAGATCTACTTTGGACTGTTATTTCCAGTTGTCATTTTCAGCGCCGCATTACACACAATTTAGGAAAAATCTTACCTAATGTAAGAATTCTAAAGAATATAGCAAGATGAAGACAGCAGATATGCAAGTAAAACTTATGTAGGGAGATTTGTTTCATCCCTGTGTATCATCTGAGGCTGTAAACTTCACTGGGTAGATGTGCGGGTTAACATTCACTTGAAAGGGTAACTCCACTTTCAAAGGGGGAAAAAAAAAAAGGCAAAAAAAAAAAAGGCATATACAATTGCTATACAAGTCATACTGTAATGTAATGTTATTAACAATTACCTTTCCCATTCAATCTGCAATGCTGTAATTTTCTGTAAAATGCAATGCAGCATGGCAACCTGGAGACATTCTGTAGACTGATGGTGTACAAAACGCGCCCCAGAAATGTAATTTCCTGCTTGCGTGATTGACTTACTGATTTTCACAGAAGTCTGCACTAAGATAAAAGTCAGATTTTTTACATACTCTACAACAAAAATGTAATTTTTTGTGAGATACTCCCAAAGGGACATCACGTCAAAAGGGATGCAGACCCTGCCACTTTCCTCAAAGCCCTGCAAGTGCAGCTGCTGATTCATAATTATGAAATTACTCCAATGCACCCTCATTTTGCACATGGACATAGACAGATATTTCTTCAGGATATCAAAAAGTAGGAACCTGCTACAAAGTTTGTTAAAATCCTTAGAATGTACATTGACCACCCAGAGAAGAATGTTTTTTCTCAACAAAAGTTGAGTTACTCTTTAGGTGTAAAGAAGAATACATCAAATGAACATTGACCAATCCTTCCATTTTGGCAAAATCAGGTAATGATTGGAAAGTCTGTTGAAATTATCAGAGGTATCGAGTTAAAACCCAATTTTGGGGAGACCACAAATTCAGTGTTGCCAGTGGAGCCCAAGATTGCCATTCCCCTACCATCCCCCTGTAATGATGTTGTCCTTTTCTGGATCCTAAGCAGACCCTGCCACCGCGCATCCAATAGAAAGTGTCCCTGTCATGCAGGCCCCCAAGTGGACAACTGAAGAAGGGCCCAAGCAGAAGTAGAGAGTAGAGGAAAACAGTTGGGGTTGCGGGATCACGTGGGCACAGGTAAACATTATTCTGGAGTGGGGCTTTAGCTTAGGACACCAATAAATCAAACATTGGTTCCTTGTATGGTCTCACTCAAGGTTTTGTCATTTCTGTGTTTGAGAGCTGATGATCCCCATTCTATGATTATGTGCCTTACTTTACATGCCACTTACCTGCCAGTCTGGTGTTTTGGAATAGGATAGAGTCTGGCTACTGAGCCAAAAGTATCTTTTCTTGAAAGTAAAACGAGTAACCAGATTTACAGCTTCAGCTTTACGCTTGTGTAAAAATCCTTCTTTAATAGTGACCGATGGATGAAAAAGAGTGCGAGATGTCTGTCCACACTCTACAAGAGAGAGAATTAACAATTGAGCAACTGAATGTAGGAACAGGTGTCAGAAAGTACTAAAACATATGAACTTTTTGGGCCTCTAGGCCTGAGATGGAGCATTTTGCAAGATCCATGACACAACAGGGAAAAGGGTCAGAATGCTTTACACCAACACCAGTCAGGCATATTAAAGAAATGCTTGTATATCTATAACAGCAAAAACATTACTAAAGACTTTCTTGCAGATGAACATGGCAATCCTTGATCAACCACAGGCAGACCTCATTATGTACACGAGACAAACATTTTGTAATTGAACACCATAACACCACAAACATTTATCAGTACCTATAAGATGTATTACATTTAGCTGTGTTCATACTAGGACTACTAAGTGATTGACATAAAGATAACAGCATTATTACCTGAAATCAGTAACTCAGCTAAGGATATACTGTTTATATTGGTTGGCATTTCCTGCATGAGATATGAGGAAATGTCTTTACCTTTCTACGAAGGCTAGAAACTATATGTTAAAAACTTGTCTTTGTGGTATTAAGGAAATGTCAATAAAAGATAAAGCTGCCTTAAAGCAGATTACAGTTTTATAGTTTGTGGAGACAACAAAAAAGATCCATCACATCTTGTGTTATCAACTTTGTCGCTAGCTATTGTGTACCCTCTAAAAATTATGTATAAAAACTAAAGAAAAAGCTCTCTATGTTTAATAAAAACAAAACTAGACTGATGATATTAGACTGGTTAGCATGGGCAACAGACACTTGTTTTTATACACCTCAATTTGTGAAAATGTGGCACAAATAAGTTGCGGGTCCAGGACTGCACAAGAATGACTATTCCCTTTTAAATAAGTTAGGTGATAGGCCAAATGTGTAGTTAGAGGTGACGTAAGGCATAGAATGTATTGCTGGAAGCAGAATGATCCAGGTTTTAATTCACAGCTCCTATTGGACTACACAGTCCAACAATCAAATGCCTGTACTGGGACACTCCAATGCCTTGCAGGCTACAGTAAAGCAGTACACAGAGCAAGGTAAAGTAAGATATAGGTAAAGTAAGACAGAGCAACCAATCAGCAGTCATCTTTTAAAAGTGAACTTAAATTGGTTAGTTCCTGTGGATTACCACAATTTACATTTCCCGATTGCTCTTTGTAAAAAAGTTATCGGAATAAAAACTATTGGACTACTCTCCGCAGCTCTACCGTCTTGAGGTCAGCTGCAGGTGTCCAAATTTGGTTATATAAAGTAAAAAGAAAAACAAATCTTGGCTTAACTTCTCCCTGGCGTGCTCCCCCGCCCCCACCTTGTTATTAATTTTTTTTTATGATTTCTTTTACTCCCCTTTCCTGAATATAAAAATCTGCAAAAAATGCGTTTTTTTTTTTTTCTTTTTGGACAAAGGGCAGTGGGATTGCCTCTGGCAGGAAGCCATTATGGGACTTTTGTATGTTTCTCATGGAGACCTTTGTCTTTCTTAGACCCCTTTCAAACTGGAGCCGTTTTTCAGGCACTTTAGCCCTAAAAATAGAGCCTGAAAAAACCCTCAGCTGCAAACCCAGTGTGAAAGCCCGAATGCTTTCACACTGGGGCGCTGCGCTGGCAGGAGGTCACAAAAAGTCCTGCAAGCAGCTTCTTTGCAGTGCAAAAGGAGCGGTGAATACATTGCTCCTATTAGCGCCCCTGCCCAATGAAATCAATGGGCAGTCCCGTCGTACTGCCGCTGCAGCAGCGTTTTGTGGGCGGTTTTAACCCTTTCTCGACTGCTAGCAGGGGTTAAAACCTCCCCGCTAGTAGCCGAATAGTGCCACTAAAACGACGGTAAAGCGTAAAGCGGCGTTAAAAATAGCGCCGCTTTACCGCCGATACCTGGGCGCTTTCAGTGTGAAAGGGCTCTTAATCTATTGTGTCACTTGCTCTCAATTAAAAGGACCCAATGTTTGTATTTGAGGTTTTGGATTGTACTAGCTGCACTCTATGTTCCCTTAGCTATGTCTGAGCTGTGTTGAGCTTATCAATGTGGACTTACCCATGCCTTTTGCAAAATAAAAAAGTCGATAACAAAGCAAAAAAAAAAAAAAAAAAAACACCAAAAAATGATGCATGTTGTTTTTTTGTTTCTTGTATTTTATTAGTTTTACAAGAAAAAAAAGGTAGTACTACACAGTGGGGGGTATTTACGAAAGGCAAATCGACTTTGCACTACAAGTGCAAAGTGCACTTGAAATTGCACTGAAAGTGCACTTGGAAGTGCAGTCGCTGTAGATCTGAGGGGTAGATCTGAAATGAGGGGAAGCTCTGCTGATTTTATCATCCAATCATGTGCAAGCTAAAATGCTGTTTTATATTTTCCTTGCACGTCCCCCTCGGATCTACAGGGACTGCACTTTCACGTGCACTTTCAGTGCAGTTTTAAGTGCACTTTGCACTTGTAGCGCAAAGTGGATTTGCCTTTTGTAAATAACCCCCAGTATGTGCTTTTACATCACTGGAACTGTGCACATGTTATTTTTCAGTGCTTTACCTTATTATGCTATTACCTTGTCCATGGGTCTGCAAGTGCCCCATGGTAAAAGCAATCCTGGGGCTTTTGTTTTTTATAAGCAGACACAAGCTGAATTGGAAAATTTCAAAGAGGTGTTTTCCTGGACCCTCCAATGCCCATTCCTACCTGTAACTCAAAGCTACAAAATGCTTAACAATAAAAATCCTATTTTAAATGACTCCTGTCGCTAGTCATCTGTCACTATAAAAAATACAGGAGCTTTATTTCAGGCAGATGTGGAAATTTTTGGCCCCACAGATTTGAAAAATACATGAAAAACGCAAAACAAAAATCATCAAAATCTCCTCAATACACTGACATTCAGGTGTGAATCCAGTCTAAAGTGTATTCACCAACTGCTTAATTCAGCCCATTTGTTTTTGTGCTATAGCAAACAACACAACAGCAACTGCTAGCAAGTTGAAAATGCAAGGTGAGAAGCAGCATCCAGTATCCTGGTAACAGACATTCATTTGAATCCCTTTTCCATCCATATTAAGTGTCAGAGGCACATCATACAGAAAGGGGAACAGGTGTGAGGAAGGCAGAGACAAACAGCAAGACTAAAGTGAAATATAAATTGAGGAGGATGAATACAGATGAAAGATGACAGTCAGATTTGCTGTCAACTAATACCACACACCAACATCGCTCTCCATGTCTGTGAGTTTGTCTAAGAAATCTCTCAAGCGGCCCACACTCTGCTGAATGAGAGGATGTAAAGGAGACATCCACTGTTCCTTTCCGTGACCTAGCTGCTGCCCAAGATTTCCAATACTCTGTACTACCTAGAAATAAAGAATAAAGATAAGCAAGTAATATACTAGACAATGAGCAAGTCTGACTTCAGATAATAAAACCAATGGTCAATACCATACCTATTGTTACACAAGTAAGGTAGCATGACAATAGTACACTACATATATTTGATCTTTGCACAATGCTATTTAACTATAGCATATTTTTTCTGTTTTTAATATACATTTTGAGTGCAATTTGTAATGTACTTGATTGCAATTTTTGATGTGGCTTTTCAGCTTAAATTGTCCTTATTTTCATGATATTTGTGAAATACAAATTTGTAGGGATCTCTTTCCCATGGTCCTGTATGTCAACAGGTGCACATACTGGCTGCACAACTGCTAAGACACAGGGTAACCCATCCTGTGAGTGTTTTATCTTAACAAATGAGCTGATTCCTCATTCTACAGCTCTGAGCATACAAGGGGGCAGAGATGATTGTGAAATTATTGCCCTATAAATATGCTCTTGGAGTCTTCAACTGCCTTATCTGGGCTATTGATGTGTAGCTGTACCTTTGAGGAGGAAGGGATTGCTTCCATTTGAGCCTAAATCTAGTTTGTGCATTGCTTCAGATGTCCCATAGCTGATAATTCAGATAGTTTAGAATTAAGCTGGCTATACATGGATATATTTTTCATTCAGCCTGCAGGCTGGACAGAAAATATCTACCAGATTACTCTATCTTTGTCAACAGCATGGATGGAGGAATCCCTCCTGTCGAGCTATTGTATTCTGAAAGCTGCCGGTTTTGAACATGAGTAGTGGAAAAAATTAGATTAGATTATCTTGAAAGTATGCCAGGGACCTTTTGTGTTTATAATATATATGACTATTATAATATAAAAAAAAAAATCACAAACAAGTAGCATTCAGTGTAACTGTTGATACATGCAACAACACACTGAAATACATTAATTTAAAAGGGATCCAAAGTAGAGGTAAAAGGACTAACAAGTGCTTAAAGGAAATAACAGACTTAAGTGGCAATACAAACTGCAAATAGCATGCATGGCAAAAAAAACAGTCTGAGAAAAGCTAAACTTCCTCTTATTTTGCAGAATACCTTAGCCAGCAGCAGTAAAGTGCGTGCAGTGCGTGGATCAGCGTGATGCTCTCTTAAGTGGAACAGTTTAGGTGTCAGGATAGCGGGAGCAAAAAATCGCAAGAAGAGGAAACCACTGATGGCTGCATACTTCACATCCTGGTTTTAAGCAGAAAACACTATTGGAAGGTACCCATTGAAGTATAGTCTCCCCCTCCCACCGGGTGTTCCATGCAGGAATATGTGGGAACAATCACATTTTCACAAGGTTATGTACTGACAAACAGGGGCGTTGCACATCCACTGGTGTCAAAATGCTCCCCCTATCACATGTTGGTGGGAATGAAAATTTTATTCTCACCTGACTGGCTGCCCCAGGAAAACGTTCCTCCACACGCTTATGTAGCTGCTTGAAGCAAAGACGCATACCTGGTGGGCACTGTTCTACTGAGCCCAAGATGGCATCAATAATGTCACTCAAGTAGCCCCTCAAAGACTCCACACTGCTCTCACGAATCTGCTGCTCAGAAACTGAACCTTTAAAAGAGATACGCCTGCAGAAAGAGTCAACACGTTTACCCTATATGGTAATACAGTCTCAACATATGTTTCGTTTTGCATAGAAGGATGCTGAGATTGTTGATTTTTTAAAAAAGCTTTACAGTACTATACAGTAATACATACTAAAAACCCATAGGCTCAATTCACAAAGTTAAACATTAGGATAAGTATACTTGTTTTCCAAAAAGAGTTGAATCAATTTTCAGTTGAATCAAATTAATCACTTGCTTACTGGGCACTTAAACCCCCCTCCTGCGCGGTCATGCAACACTGTACCCAAATTTAATTTTTATCATTTTTTTCACACAAATAGAGCTTTCTTTTGGTGGTATTTAATCACCACTGGAGTTTTTACTCTTTGCTAAACAAACGGAAAATTTTGAAAAAAAAAAAAAAATCATGTTTCAATTTTTGTTATAAAATTTTGCAAACAGGTAATTTTTCTCCTTTATTGATATGCGCTGATGAGGCAGCACTGATGGGCACAGATAAGGTGGCACTGATGGGGACAGGGTGGTACTGATGGCCACTGATAGGATGGCCCTGATGGGTGGCACTGATGGGCACTAAAAAGCACTCATAGGTACCACTGATAGATGGCACTGGTAGGCGACACTGATGGGTACTGGTAGGAGACACTGATGGGCAGCACTGTTGATGAGGCACTGATTGGTGACCTTGATAGGTGGCACCATGGGCACTGATAGGTGGCACCATGGGCACTGATAGACAGCACTGGCAGGTGGCACAGGTGGGCACAGATGAGCTGGCGGCTGCTCTCCTTGATCGGGACCCATGTCCCTCTGACAGCCGCCGGTGATCAGCTTTTTTTTTCTTTTCTCCACACGCTATCGGCGTGAGGAGAAAAAATAGCGGATTACCAGCTCTGTTTACATCACATGATCAGCCGTCATTGACTGACAGCTGATCACCTGGTAAGGGGTAGAGATTGACCCTTTACTCCGATCTGTGATCCAGTGAGTCTCATAGACTTGCCGCGCACACCCTGCAGGGGGCGTGCAGGCTGCTCGAGCACGGGAGGACGTCTATTGATGCCCTCCCGGTAAAGTAGGTCCGCGCTGTAGCTGTCATTTGGCTATAGCGCAGATCTGAAGAAGTTAAATTTGAAAGTAACAGTCTCATGGCTAAAGACAGAATGGCCTCAAGTGGTTGTAAAGGCAAAGAAGAGAGATCCCCCTCTGTCGTCAGCCAGGAGGTCACGTGACTGCTTGTGCTGTCCGCTCAGCCCCTCCCACTATAGCCCTTAGATTGGGGGAAGAGTGTGGCCGGAGGTCACGTGACTGACCAGAAAAGATCTGAAAGAAGGTATTTAGAGGCATAATTTTTTACAAACATGTACACAGTGTAGTATAGCTTAGTGGAACCGAGGGGCTGGCAATAATCTTTCTTTGACTTTGCTGCCAGCTACTAATAGTGGCAGGAGTAAAGGGGAGGGAAGAGATCGCTCACAGCCTTACACACAGGAGCTGACAGGCAGGGAGGGAGGGGGAGAGGTGATTCTATGCCTAGAGTGGTTAGTTTGAAATAAGGAAGCAGGGAACTGGCAAGATCACCAGGAATTTCGCATAAAGGAAAAAATACAAAGAGAATAGGATACTTTTTACACAAGTACAAAGGAAAACACACACATTGGGAATATGAATTGGTGAGGCAACATACACTTTAACCCTTGATTGTACTCAGGGTCAAATGCTGGTCTAGACCTAATCCAGACCAATAATTAATGGTATCAATTCTCTGTTATTGAGAATTGGAGAATACAGTGATCATTTTTTCTTCAACTCTTGGTTGTTACCACTCTGTTAAGGATGTGCAAGTTGGTGGTGGTGCCTGGTAATGGCTAACATGGCATCATTATATGTAATTGGACGCTTCCAAGCTGCTATAGTTCGTTGTTAGTAGGAGGTTTGGGTACGCAGATCCTCCAGTAAAATATTTCCTATGGTATGTCCATGGGAAGATGGCAGAACCTCTGGTAAAATGGCACTTCTGGTATGGCAATGGGAATATGGCTGAGAGCTCCATTCCCCCTCCATTGAGGTGGAGTGGAACAGTCTAAAAAAACATGGGGGTAATCAATGCTAGCGGTCTCCTAAAGATGTCCCACTGGACGAAATGCATCGAGGTGGGGCTTACATGTTTATGTCACACCACTGCATACTCCTGTCTGCAGCAGCCGGCGATGTAAAGTGTACAGCTATACGATTGTGTTATTTTATTGTGGATTTCAAGATGGATGGCATTTCAACATAATAAATCTTACTGTACTATTATCATCTTTGGTCTGCTCCTTGTGTGAGCTTTTATTCAACACAGCTTGGGGCAGCAGCCTATTTTGGGCATAGATATTACCTAGGAGCAGACACTGTACTGAAGCTCTTAGGGCTTGTTCACACTTGACTAAATTTCTAACGCTCAACAAACACTCCTATAGCGTTAGTATGAGTCAGACATGTGCAGGATGAAAAAATTCGTTTAGTTTCGTTTCGTTTCGATTCGTTATTTAACTAAATTCGTTTAGTTAAATTCGTTGCATTCATTACATTCGTTTTCGGAATTTGTTTCGT